>NW_024038082.1:0-192720 GCF_016077235.1 Cyprinodon tularosa
AAAAAGAAAACCTTGACTTCTGTGCTCAACTGTCCTACTGTGATCAAGACCTCTTTTTACCATTTGAGGTGCAGTAAAGTCAATGAGATACTTAAATCCATTTGGATCAATCCAGTAATAAGCCACAAAATAAACAACATGCCAGGCCTCTGGACCAGGGACCTTCAGATGTTCACTCTGACGCTATCCTAACTGTTGGAATGACACATTAATGGATGAAAGACATAGCTGTATTTGTAAAATATAGCACAAAGTTGTGTTGTACTGCAGTGTAAATGAAAACCTTGACCCTTGGTGCTCAACTGTCCTATTGTGATCAAGGCCTGTTTTTACTATTTGAGGTGCAGGTAAAGCCAATGGGATACTTAAATCCACTTGGAACAATCAAGTACTAAGCCACAAAATAAACAACATGCCAAGCCTCTGAACAAGGGACCTTCAGTTCTTCAGTCTGACGCCGTCCCAACTGTTGGAATGACATATTAATGGATCAAAGACATAGCTTTATTTGTAAAATATAGTGCAAAGTTGAGTTGACTGCAGTGTAAAAGAAAACCTTGACTTTTGTGCTCAACTGCCCTTGTATTATGCAGTGGATCTGTACGTGGGATTAAACATTTCTGTAACAAGAAAAACACAGAGGTGTTGATTTATACCCCTTTGAACTATGGCCTGGTGTCTAATGTAACAGACATCCTTCCAGAGATCATGAAAAAACGCCCGACCTTGGAAAAACTCATCATACAAGCTGAAGCCTTGGGCGACGCAGCCCTGAGAAAATCTGAAATACTGAAAGAGGATTACATTCGTCTGCTGAATTTAGTTGATGGTCTTAATGTCAAGGTGTTTCTCAGCGGCCCTCACGTGCCCATTAATTGTGGAGATGAAATGTTTTCCAGAGTTCTGATGTTAAACAAATGGCTGGATGCAACATGCAAACAAACAACTGTAACGTTCATAGACAATTTTAACATCTTTTGGGAGAGGAGACATTTGTTCAACAGAGATGGTTTCTCTTTAAATAGGTCAGGAGCGAAACGGCTGATATCAAACATTTTCTATTCTGTGAACCATGCACCATCAGCTTTGTTCCAAAACAAAGTACAACCAGTGCCTAAACAAACGATAAGCCCAGTAAAGCCCGAACAAGCCAAGATAAAGATGGCCAAAAAGATGACACAGAAAGAGCCTACATCAGAACTACAGGAGGATTCATCCCAGATCTCAGCAGAACAAAAAGAGGACTCCCCTTTAAATTACCAAAAACCTCCATCCCCACAGACACCAGTCCAGACTGCACCCAATTCCCCCTCTCCCCCACAAAGCCCAGATGTTCCTTTTCTGGAATTTTCTCATAACATGAACAAAGTTTTCAAGATTGGCCTACAGTTGACATCCTCTCCACATAGCCATTCCGAAAGCCGCAGCTATGTGAAAAAACCAGCATCTTCTAAAAGTAGCAGAGCCCCAGATCCTCCTCTACATATCACGGAACGTCAGGACCTTCAGATAATTTCTCCGTGATACACACCGGGCCCTGGCAACAAGCTTATCAGACATAACAGTTTCCAGCATCAGCTTGGGCCTTACACTGGAGCTTATGGAATATCTGTGATGATACGTGGCAGAAATAAAGAAAAAAAAATGGGAACAAACAGGAACAGACACTTAAGAGTCATAAACTGTCAGATGCAGCCTGCTACAGAGACAACATCAACCACTAATTCATATAAACTGGCTTTATTAAACATTAGATCTCTGTCAGGAAAATCCCTTTTAATTAATGACTTTATTATTGACAATAATGTTGATGTTATGTTTTTAACAGAAACGTGGTTACATGGACTTAATGAAGCACATATTCTGTTGGAGTCGTCTCCTCCAAACTACAATTTTCTTTGCGAGAGCAGACAGCAAAGGAAAGGTGGAGGAGTGGCAACATTGTTTAATGACTCACTGAAGTGTAAAAAGGTGTTTTTGGGAAAATTTGACTCTTTTGAACATTTGGCTCTGCAGGTAAAGAGCCCGGTACGAACTATGTTTCTAAATGTTTACAGGCCTCCTAAGTCCACGTCAAACTTTTTAAATGATTTTAGTGACCTCCTGTCTGTGATATGCGTTGATTATGACTGTTTAATTATTGTGGGAGACTTTAATTTTCACGTTGACAACCCTGAAGACAGAAGTGCAAAAGAACTGTGTGACACACTTAGAAACTTTGGTTTAACTCAACATCTTAAACAACCAACACACAAACAGGGACATATTTTAGACTTGATCATCACTAAAGGTCTGAAGATTTCTAAAGTCAGTGTTACTGATGTTGCCCTATCTGATCACTTTTCTGTTACCTTTGAGGGCATCATTTCCAGTGACTCATTTAGCCAAAGGGACATTATAAGAAAACGCACCTTTAAGGAAAATGCCACAGAAACTTTTATTCAAGCTTACTCTGCTACTTCAACCTTGGGGTGCAACTCAGTAGAAGAGCTAGTAGATAACTTTCAGTCTAAAGTCTCAGACATCATTAGCTGCATTGCTCCAATTAAAGTGAAAGTCTTTTCCGGTAAGAAAAAATCTCTTTGGAGAAGTGCTCCAGCAGTTAGAAGTGAAAAAAGGGAGTGTCGTAAAGCTGAACGCAGGTGGAGAAAGACGAAACTCCAGGTTCACTATGACATCTATAAAGAGAGACTTTACAGATATAGCTTACAACTGAAAAATGCAAGAGAATCTTTCTTCTCTGAAATCATTAACAAGAACCTTAATAATACTCGTGCTTTATTTGCCACAGTCGACAAGCTAACAAATCCTCCTGTGTCCGTGGCTCCTGAACTCCACTCCACCCGGGCCTGCAATGAATTTGCTAATTTCTTTACTGAGAAAATCCTAAAGATCAGAGTATCAGTTTATACATCCATATCAAGTTCAGTACCAAAGTTGTCTCCAACTGGAATTGATCTTGGCCAAATGTCCCAATTCAGCCAAATAAACTATAAAAGCTTAGAGGAAATCATTCAGCAGCTAAGTTCCTCCTCCTGCTGCCTTGATGTTCTACCCACAGCTTTCTTTAAGAAAGTTTTGCCTGTCATAGCATCTGATTTGACTCAGATAATAAACACGTCCCTTCAGTCAGGTGTTTTCCCACAGTCCCTAAAAACAGCAAATATCAAACCACTGCTGAAAAAGAACAGTTTAGACAAACTACTACTCCAGAACTACAGGCCCATATCAAACCTCCCCTTTATCAGTAAGATTATTGAAAAAGCAGTGTTTCAACAGTTAAACACTTTCTTAGATATGACCAGCCGCTTTGATGTGTTCCAGTCAGGTTTCCGTGCTCACCACAGTACAGAGACCGCCCTTATCAAGGTGTTTAATGACATCCGTATAAATACAGACTGCGGAAGAACCACAGTGCTGGTACTATTGGACCTCAGTGCAGCATTCGATACTATCGATCACTCCATCCTGTTAGAGCGCCTGGAAAACTGGTCGGCCTCTCTGGTACAGCTCTCAACTGGTTTAAATCCTACTTAAAGGACAGGGACTTTTTTGTGTCAGTAGGCAACTTTACATCAGAGATGACAAAAATCACATGTGGGGTTCCCCAAGGGTCCATTCTGGGTCCCCTCCTATTCAATATCTACATGCTCCCTCTTGCTCAGTTAATAAAAAACAACAACATCAGCTACCATAACTATGCAGACGACACACAGCTTTACATCACCATGTCACCAGGTGACTATGAACCAATTCAAGCACTGAGGAAATGCTTAGAAGAAATCAATGCCTGGATGTGCCATAATTTTCTTCAACTGAATAAAAACAAAACTGAAGTAATAATCTTTGGACCAATAGAGGAGAGATCTAAAGTTAGCACACAGCTTCAGTCGCTTCAGCTAGTAACCACTGATCAGGCCCGAAGTCTAGGTGTAGTGCTGGATTCAGACTTGAACCTCCAAAAGCATTTAAAGACAATTACAAGGTCGGCTTTCTATCACCTGAAGAACATTTCCAGGATTAAAGGACTAATGTCTCAGCATGATCTGGAAAAACTAATCCATGCGTTTATTTTTAGTCGAATTGATTACTGCAACGGTGTTTTCACAGGTCTGCCTAAAAAGTGGATCAGACAGCTGCAGCTGATCCAGAACGCTGCTGCCCGTGTCCTCACTAAGACTAAGAAAGTAGAGCACATCACCCCAGTTCTAAAGTCCTTACACTGGCTCCCTGTATCTCAGAGAATAGACTTTAAAATACTTCTGTTAGTCTATAAATCTCTGAATGGCTTAGCACCTAAATACATCACAGACTTGCTATCAGTATATCAACCCTCCAGACCACTCAGGTCTTCTGGCTCCAGCCTGCTCTGCATACCTAGAACCAGAACTAAACATGGAGAAGAAGCATTTAGTTCCTATGCTCCACTTATCTGGAACAAACTTCCAGAAAACTGTAAAAGTGCGGAAAGCCTGAGTTCCTTTAAATCAAGACTAAAAACACATTTGTTTAGGATTGCCTTCGACTGTTCTAGTTAAACAATTCTTTAATCCAACTGTTTTTAATATGCTTTTTTTGTTTCTGCATTTTTTATTTTATTTTATTTGTTTTTTTTATTTTTTCCTACTTGCTTTGATTCTGTTTTATCTTCCTGTATTTTAATCATGTAAAGCACTTTGCATTGTCTTTGTACTGAATTGTGCTATACAAATAAATTTGCCTTGCCTTGTATGTTAAAAGCTCTGTTTTTGCCATTTCAGGTGAAGCAAAGCCCTTGAGATACTTAGACGCCTTTGGAAGAGCAAGTAATCGGCTACATCCTGAAGCGCAACATTGGCATTTGCCGAAACCCGGGATTGAACCAGGGACCTTCAGATCTTCAGTCTGACGCTCTCCCAACTGAGCTATTTCGGCACATGTGCTTTGATGAAAGGACTGCCAGCGCGCGCGTCACATCAATATCATGTACATATTGGATTTCTCATATCCTACACATTGTGCAGAATCCTTCATTGTATTTTGGATTAGAAAGGTGATGACAGAAGCCGGGTTTCTTTCCTTGTTTTGATGAAGTCTGATATGAATGATGAAAAAGTGACAATTTCAAAGTGTAGCTATCACTGTGGGGCTTAATCATTATACACTAAAAGTGGCCTGTTTCATATTAAACACTGGTGCTGTCAGAAGGAGGCATATAGTCTGGAATATTAATGGGTCAGGGACATAACTGTATTTGTAAAATATAGTGCAAAGTTGAGGTGACTGCAGTGTAACTGCAAACCTTGACCTTTGTGCTCAACTGTCCTACTTTGATCAAGTCCAGTTTTTACCATTTGAGGTGCAGCAAAGTCAATGAGATCCTTAAATCCATTTGGAACAATCAAGTACGAAGCCACAAATTAGACAACATGCAAGGCCTCTGCCAAAACTCGAGATTGAAACAGGGACCTTCAGATCTTCAGTCTGATGCTATCCTAAGTGTTGGGATGATATATTAATGGATCCAAACACATAGCTGTAGTTGTAAAACATAGTGCAAAGTTGAGTTGACTGCAGTGTAAATGAAAGCCTTGACCTTTGTGCTCAACTGTCCTACTGTGATCAAGACCTCTTTTTACCATTTGAGGTGCAGTAAAGTCAATGAGATACTTAAATCCATTTGGATCAATCCAGTAATAAGCCACAAAATAAACAACATGCCAGGCCTCTGGACCAGGGACCTTCAGATCTTCACTCTGACGCTATCCTAACTGTTGGAATGACACATTAATGGATGAAAGACATAGCTGTATTTGTAAAATATAGCACAAAGTTGTGTTGACTGCAGTGTAAATGAAAACCTTGACCTTGGTGCTCAACTGTCCTATTGTGATCAAGGCCTGTTTTTACTATTTGAGGTGCAGTAAAGCCAATGGGATACTTAAATCCACTTGGAACAATCAAGTACTAAGCCACAAAATAAACAACATGCCAAGCCTCTGAACAAGGGACCTTCAGTTCTTCAGTCTGACGCTGTCCCAACTGTTGGAATGACATATTAATGGATCAAAGACATAGCTTTATTTGTAAAATATAGTGCAAAGTTGAGTTGACTGCAGTGTAAAAGAAAACCTTGACTTTTGTGCTCAACTGCCCTTGTATGTTAAAAGCTCTGTTTTTGCCATTTCAGGTGAAGCAAAGCCCTTGAGATACTTAGACGCCTTTGGAAGAGCAAGTAATCGGCTACATCCTGAAGCGCAACATTGGCATTTGCCGAAACCCGGGATTGAACCAGGGACCTTCAGATCTTCAGTCTGACGCTCTCCCAACTGAGCTATTTCGGCACATGTGCTTTGATGAAAGGACTGCCAGCGCGCGCGTCACATCAATATCATGTACATATTGGATTTCTCATATCCTACACATTGTGCAGAATCCTTCATTGTATTTTGGATTAGAAAGGTGATGACAGAAGCCGGGTTTCTTTCCTTGTTTTGATGAAGTCTGATATGAATGATGAAAAAGTGACAATTTCAAAGTGTAGCTATCACTGTGGGGCTTAATCATTATACACTAAAAGTGGCCTGTTTCATATTAAACACTGGTGCTGTCAGAAGGAGGCATATAGTCTGGAATATTAATGGGTCAGGGACATAACTGTATTTGTAAAATATAGTGCAAAGTTGAGGTGACTGCAGTGTAACTGCAAACCTTGACCTTTGTGCTCAACTGTCCTACTTTGATCAAGTCCAGTTTTTACCATTTGAGGTGCAGCAAAGTCAATGAGATCCTTAAATCCATTTGGAACAATCAAGTACGAAGCCACAAATTAGACAACATGCAAGGCCTCTGCCAAAACTCGAGATTGAAACAGGGACCTTCAGATCTTCAGTCTGATGCTATCCTAAGTGTTGGAATGATATATTAATGGATCCAAACACATAGCTGTAGTTGTAAAACATAGTGCAAAGTTGAGTTGACTGCAGTGTAAATGAAAGCCTTGACCTTTGTGCTCAACTGTCCTATTGTGATCAAGACCTGTTTTTACCATTTGAGGTGCAGTAAAGTCAATGAGATACTTAAATCCATTTGGAACAATCCAGTAATAAGCCACAAAATAAACAACATGCCAGGCCTCTGGACCAGGGACCTTCAGATCTTCAGTCTGACGCTATCCTAACTGTTGGAATGACATATTAATGGATCAAAGACATAGCTTTATTTGTAAAATATAGTGCAAAGTTGAGTTGACTGCAGTGTAAAAGAAAACCTTGACTTTTGTGCTCAACTGCCCTTGTATGTTAAAAGCTATGTTTTTGCCATTTCAGGTGAAGCAAAGCCCTTGAGATACTTAGACGCCTTTGGAAGAGCAAGTAATCGGCTACATCCTGAAGCGCAACATTGGCATTTGCCGAAACCCGGGATTGAACCAGGGACCTTCAGATCTTCAGTCTGATGCTATCCTAAGTGTTGGAATGATATATTAATGGATCCAAACACATAGCTGTAGTTGTAAAACATAGTGCAAAGTTGAGTTGACTGCAGTGTAAATGAAAGCCTTGACCTTTGTGCTCAACTGTCCTACTGTGATCAAGACCTCTTTTTACCATTTGAGGTGCAGTAAAGTCAATGAGATACTTAAATCCATTTGGATCAATCCAGTAATAAGCCACAAAATAAACAACATGCCAGGCCTCTGGACCAGGGACCTTCAGATCTTCACTCTGACGCTATCCTAACTGTTGGAATGACACATTAATGGATGAAAGACATAGCTGTATTTGTAAAATACAGCACAAAGTTGTGTTGACTGCAGTGTAAATGAAAACCTTGACCTTGGTGCTCAACTGTCCTATTGTGATCAAGGCCTGTTTTTACTATTTGAGGTGCAGTAAAGCCAATGGGATACTTAAATCCACTTGGAACAATCAAGTACTAAGCCACAAAATAAACAACATGCCAAGCCTCTGAACAAGGGACCTTCAGTTCTTCAGTCTGACGCCGTCCCAACTGTTGGAATGACATATTAATGGATCAAAGACATAGCTTTATTTGTAAAATATAGTGCAAAGTTGAGTTGACTGCAGTGTAAAAGAAAACCTTGACTTTTGTGCTCAACTGCCCTTGTATGTTAAAAGCTATGTTTTTGCCATTTCAGGTGATAGTCTGGAGGGAATTCGTGAATTTTCATAACAAGTGTTCACTTTGTGACAAGTTTTTGATTTTTGGCAGGGTGTTAGGTATGGGTCTAAAGTTTCCAAAAATCATTGGATACAAGTTGGCGGCGCCCCCTATTGGTCGGTATCCATAAAATACAAAATGGCCCCTCCTGAACAGCAAAAAAAAATGTTTGTATACCACCTTATTTTAGCCTGAAAATATTCTGTAGTCAACTTTCACATTTTATCTAATGAGATGGTTGTTATGTAAAAACTATATCACCCTTTGAAGGTCCTTTTTATGTCAAATGCCTGGTAATGGACACTTTTTTGTATGAATAATGGTCGTGCCTCATCTGGGACAAAGGGCGAAATCTTGACGAAATCTTGCTAAAAACTTTGCAATAAAGATCACATGATGTGTTACACATCAATATTACTGGCTATGAGGGGTTATGGTCATAATTTATTTCAGTAGTTGAAGGTGTGGCGAGTTATGAACTGTGTCTTTCTTCACCGTGTTCAGATGATGAGATGATGACCATGAGATCTCAAACTCCCTCAGGGAAGTCCCTAATATCGGCAAAGCCATGTTCACAGAGTTTGTAAGGGACAGAATAGAAAAGGCCACCAAGCCTCTTTCCGATGTCATTCCATGGGTCAATTTGTACACATTCACCAACTGGCCACCTGTGGATCTGAAGAAGTGTGCAAGCAAGTTGGGGTCTGCCAGAGCAAATACTCTGCTTGTCACCAAACTTTTTATGTCCCTACAAGCCTGTCCTGATCTGGAAATTGATGATTTCTTCAGGCATGAGAATCAGCGTGAGCCCCCATCTTTGTCTGATCAAGGCAAGCTGCGTTCAGGAACCAAGTCAGATATTCTTGGGTGCTTACCAGGAATGCCAGAACCTGGCCACTCTCCATCAACCAAAGACACTTCTGTGATAGTGCTAGATATGGCAGCAGTAATACACATCATAAAATCCCAGCGTGACACAGTGTTTGGGGAGTACATTAAGATGGACTTGATGCCATACTTGCACAGCCTGATTACTGACAGGACGACTAGAGTGGATGCAGTCTGGGATAAGTACATAGAGAAAAGTTTGAAATCCCAGACTCGTCTTAAGCGTGGTGGGACAGCAAGTTACAGAACACGAGTCTCCGCAAAGATACCTCTGCCAAAAGGAGCACAATGGCAGAAGTTCCTCAAGGACAGTGAGAATAAAGATGCCCTGTTTCAGTACATCAGTGATGAGCTTCACAAGATCACAGCTGGCTCAAAGTACCACCTCCTGACAACAAAGGGAAACTTGGTCCTCAGCAACAAACCTACTGACCTTGAAGCATTGTCACCATGTCAGCAGGAGGAAGCAGATACACGAATGATGCTCCATTTACGTCATGCTGCCAAACATGGTCACACCAAGGCTTACCTCAGGACGGTAGATAGTGATGTCGTTGTACTGGCCATCAATTTCTTTAAGGAGTTAGGACTCTCAGAACTATGGATTGGCTTTGGATCAGGCAATACTTACAAAGACATTCCAATCCACCACATCACAGAAATGCTGGGACCCCAAAAAAGCCAAGCACTGCCCCTGTTCTACGCATTCACAGGATGCGATTCTGTGTCCACGATGTATGGAATTGGTAAAAAAACAGCATGGAATGCATGGGCAGCTTACCCACAACTCACTGACACCCTCATTGCACTCATGCAAGACCCAACCAGCCTCACACTGAATTCACTGCATATGCAAGTTCTTGAACACTGGACTGTGCTCATGTACAGTAAGAACTGTGGAGTTGGGTCAGTCAATGAAGCCCGAAAGCTTCTTTTCAGTCATGGCCTTAAGTCCCTAGATTTGATCCCTCCAACGCAGCATGCCCTATTCCAGCATGGGAAGCGAGCACACCGCAGCTTTTGTGTGGAAGCAATCCCTTTCCAAAATGCCAAACATTCCACACCCGAGTGACTGGGGTTGGGAATGGAATGGCCGAATGAAGATGTGGGTGCCCTATTGGACAGACCTGGACGATGTCAGCAAGGGATGTGCCATCCTCCTGAACTGTGGCTGTGTGGTTGCCTGTAAGGGCAACTGTAAATGCCACCGAGCCGGTCTTCGTTGTACTGCACTATGTAAATGTGAGGGAGGCTGTACCAACAATGACGAGTGAGGGTGTAGAGGATGATGTGTATAAATTAAGACATGTAAATATGTATATATGTAAATATATAGCGGTGTGTGTGTGTGTACACACACACAACTTGGACTGCAAGTCAAAGTAAGTCAAAAGAAATCAGTATAGAGCAATGTAAGAGCAAACAGAGCCGATCTATGACATTTTCTGTCTTCGTTGGGGGCCATTTTGGAATTTATGTATACCGGCCACTAGGGGGCGCCGCCAAGTTGTATACAATGATATTTTTAATCCTTGGGCCCATACATAACACCCTGCCAAAAATCAAAAACTTGTCACAAAGTGAACGATTTTCTCGAATTCCCTCCAGACTATGAAGCAAAGCCCTTGAGATACTTAGACCCCTTTGGAAGAGCAAGTAATCGGCTACATCCTGAAGAGCAACATTGGCATTTGCCGAAACCCGGGATTGAACCAGGGACCTTCAGATCTTCAGTCTGACGCTCTCCCAACTGAGCTATTTCGGCACGTGTGCTTTGAGGAAAGGATTGCCAGCGCGCTCGACACATCAATATCATGTACATATTGGATTTCTCATATCCTACACATTGTGCAGAATCCTTCATTGTATTTTGGATTAGAAAGGTGATGACAGAAGCCGGGTTTCTTTCCTTGTTTTGATGAAGTCTGATATGAATGATGAAAAAGTGACAATTTCAAAGTGTAGCTATCACTGTGGGGCTTAATCATTATACACTAAAAGTGGCCTGTTTCATATTAAACACTGGTGCTGTCAGAAGGAGGCATATACTCTGTAATATTAATGGGTCAGGGACATAACTGTATTTGTAAAATATAGTGCAAAGTTGAGGTGACTGCAGTGTAACTGCAAACCTTGACCTTTGTGCTCAACTGTCCTACTTTGATCAAGACCTCTTTTTACCATTTGAGGTGCAGCAAAGTCAATGAGATCCTTAAATCCATTTGGAACAATCAAGTACGAAGCCACAAATTAGACAACATGCAAGGCCTCTGCCAAAACTCGAGATTGAAACAGGGACCTTCAGATCTTCAGTCTGATGCTATCCTAAGTGTTGGGATGATATATTAATGGATCCAAACACATAGCTGTAGTTGTAAAACATAGTGCAAAGTTGAGTTGACTGCAGTGTAAATGAAAGCCTTGACCTTTGTGCTCAACTGTCCTACTGTGATCAAGACCTCTTTTTACCATTTGAGGTGCAGTAAAGTCAATGAGATACTTAAATCCATTTGGATCAATCCAGTAATAAGCCACAAAATAAACAACATGCCAGGCCTCTGGACCAGGGACCTTCAGATCTTCACTCTGACGCTATCCTAACTGTTGGAATGACACATTAATGGATGAAAGACATAGCTGTATTTGTAAAATACAGCACAAAGTTGTGTTGACTGCAGTGTAAATGAAAACATTGACCTTGGTGCTCAACTGTCCTATTGTGATCAAGGCCTGTTTTTACTATTTGAGGTGCAGTAAAGCCAATGGGATACTTAAATCCACTTGGAACAATCAAGTACCGTACTAAGCCACAAAATAAACAACATGCCAAGCCTCTGAACAAGGGACCTTCAGTTCTTCAGTCTGACGCCGTCCCAACTGTTGGAATGACATATTAATGGATCAAAGACATAGCTTTATTTGTAAAATATAGTGCAAAGTTGAGTTGACTGCAGTGTAAAAGAAAACCTTGACCTTTTTTGCCCCTGGCCCCCTTTTATTTTTAAAAATTTTTTTCCATTTTCAGGGGAAGCAAAATTTAGATACTTAAACCCTTTGGAAAATAAATTTTTGGGCCCCCAAACCAACAACATTTTCCAAACCCTGGGTTTTAAAACCCGGGACCTTTGTTTTTCATCTGACGCTTCCCAACTGGGAATTTTCATCATTCTTTTTTGAAAGGGCTAGGGGGGGTTTTTTTAAAATAACAGACCCTTTGGTTTTCTCACCTAAATTTTAAAACTTAGATTTTTGGTTAAAAGGTTTATGGACAAAGGGCCTTTTTTTTCCTTTTTGATGAAGTTAAAGAAAGGGGTAAAAAACTTGGAAAAATTTAAATTTGCCACAAATGGGGGAACATTTAACCCCCAAAAAGGGCCTTTTTATTTCAGGGGCTGCAGGGGCCCCAATTGTTGGGAAAATTTTGGGTCAAAGGGGCTACCTTTTATTTGAAAAAAATAGTGCAAAAATTGAGGTTAAATGCAGGTGAAAAGAAAAACCCTTTTCCTTTTTTTTCAAACTGCCCTTTGTTAAAAATCCGTTTTTTCCCTTTAGGTGCGCAAAGCCCTTTAGAACCCTTTAAACCCTTTTTGGGAAACAACAAAGGTACAACCTAAATTGGCAAAAATTGGGGTTTGCCAAAACCCCCGGGTTGAAACCCGGGGGGCCTTTAGATCTTTTAGTCTGTTAATGGGTATTTTTAAGTGTTTGGGGTGAAAAATTTAAGGGGGAATCAAAACCCTACTTTAGGTTTAAAACATTTGCAAAATTTATTGTATTTTAATTGAAAATGAAAAGCCTTTTTCCTTTTTTGTAACTGTTTATGTGAATTTAAAAGACCTTTTTTTTTACATTTAGGGCAAAGTAAGTAAAAAGCCAAATTTTGGGGGGGAAAAAAACCTTAAATTTTTCCCCCCTTTTTGGGTCAATCCAAATTTTAAAAATTTTAAAAAGCCAAAAAAATTTTTAAACATCAAAAAAAAGGCCCAAAGGGCCCCTGGAAAACCAAGGGACCTTCAGATTTTTCATCTGAGCTATCCTAATTTTTGGGAAAGAAATTAAAGGATTAAAAACATAGCGATTTTTAAAATAAAAAGGAAAAAATTGGTTGACTGCAGGGGTTAAAAAGAAAAAAAATTGACCCCTTTTTGCCCCAAATGTCCTACTTTTTCAAACCCGTTTTTTTCCTTTTAGGTGGGAAAAAAAGTCAATTTGGGCCCTTTAAAACCAAATTTGGAATCAAACCCGGGCGGGGGGAAAAGCCCCAAAAAACAAAATGCCCGGCCCGTCTTTAAAAAAAGGGGCCTTTTAGATTTTTATCTGAAATATCCTAATGTTGGGGTATAAATTTATGGGTAAAAAAAATTTGCTGTATTTTTAAAAAACAAGGGAAAAAGGTTTTTTGACTGCAGGTAAAAAGAAAACCCCTTTACCTTTTTGCTAAAATGTTCCCATTTTGGGCAAGCCCCTTTTTTTCCTTTTTAGGGGCAGTAAAGCCAAAGGGATACTTAAATCCATTTTTGGGAAAAATCCCTAAAAGCCCCAAAAAAAAAAAAACGCCCAAAACCTCTGGAAAAAGGGACCTTCAGTTTTTTCATCTGACCCTTCCCCCCCCTGTTGGAATGCCCCAAATTAAAAAATAAAGCATAGCTTAAATTTTTAAAATAAGCCCCAAAAATTTTGGGTTTACTTTCGGTAAAAAAAAACCTTGACCTTTTTTGCCCCAAAATTCCCTTTTTGTTTTAAAAAAATTTTTTTTCCATTTTCAGGTTGAAAAAAAGCCCTTTGGGGTACTTTAAACCCCTTTTGGGAAAAGCAAGCCAACCAAAAAAAAACCCAAAATTTCCCAAGCCCCGGAAACCAAAGGGAAACCTTCAGTCTTCAGTCTGACCCCCTCCCAAACCCGGGTAATTGGCCCCCTTTTAAAAGGATTTAAAAAAAAGGGTTTTTTAATAAAATATGTTCAAATTGGGGTTTCTCATTAAAAGGAAACCCTTGATTTTGGTTAAAGGTTTTAAGAAAAGCGGGGTTTTTTCCTTTGGTTTTAAGAAAAACCCTTTGAAGATAAAAGGGCCCTTGGAAGGACCACAATTGGGGGTTTTTTAAAACCTAAAAAGGGCCCAAAATTCATTTAAACCCGGGATTTTCCCGGGACCTTAGTCTTAAAAAATTGGGAGGGCTAACTGGGGAAAAATTGGCAAAGGTTTTTTTAAAGGGGCCCCGGGGGGGGGGTTAAATAAAACCTTGACCTAGGTTTTTTTAATTCCTAAATTTTTTCAAACCCTGTTTTTTAAATTTTTAAAAGGTTTCAGGAAAACCGGGATTTTTTTAAATCCAATTTAAAAAAAAGTTGAACCAACAAAATTAAAAAAACATGGGGGCCTTTTAACAAAAAGGGGGGTTTTTATTTTTCCCCTTGCGTGCCCCCCGTTGGAAGGGGAAAATTAATTTGGGTTAAAACAAAATAACTGTATTTTTAAAAATAGTGGGAAAGTTGAGGTTTACGCAGTGTAAAGAAACCTTGAATTTGTGCTCAACCGTCCTTTTTTTTATCAAGCCCTTTTTTTCCATTTGAGGTGCAGGAAAGTCAATGAGATTCCCTTTAAAACCTTTGGAACAATCCCAATAAACCACAAAAAAAACCCCATGCCCGGCCCCTGGCAAAACTAGTTTAAACAGGGGCCCTTTCAGAAAAACTTTTTAGTCTATCTTCCCTTTAAGGTTGGGAAATTTTATATATTAAGGAAAAAACAAAACAAAATTTTTTTGAAAAAAGGCAAATTAAACTTGAAAATGCAGGAATTTAAGCCTTGGAAAAATTTTGTTTTCTTTTTTTTCTGTCCTTAAGGGGCAAGCCCCCTTTTTTTACATTTGAAAAAGGTTTAGTTTTTTTCAAAATGGAATACTTAAAACCAATTTTTGGGGTCCTTTTCCTTTTTTCCCCCCAAAAAATAAAAACATGCCGGCCCGACCAAAAGGGAAATTAGGAATTTCAAAATTTGGCCAAAATTTCCCTTTAATGACCATTTAATTATAAACAAGTGTTTTGGGGGAAATTTTTCCGAAAATTTTTGGTTCCCCAGGTAAAATGGAAAAAATTTTTCTTTTTTGGCTCCAAGTCCCTAAAATTTTTTCAATGTTTTTACCCCTTTTGAAAGGTTTATTAAGCCAAATGGGGTACTTTTAATTTTTTTTGGAACAAATCCAAAAAGGTTAAAATTAAAAGGCCCCAAAATTTTAAAAAAACCAAGCCAAAAGGCCTTTGAACAACGGGGCCCCAAAATTTTTTTCAGGGTTCTTTACCCCCCCTCCCCAACCTTTGGGGGAAAAATGACTATTTTAAAAGGGAAACAAAAAAAAAAGGAAACCCCAAAAACTTTATTGTTTTTAAAAAATTGGGGGCAAAGTTGAGTTGAAAATTTGCAGTTAAAAGAAAAACCTTGCTTTTGTGGACAGTTCCAGCATCAGCTTGGGCCCTTACACCGGAGCTTATGGAATATCTGTGATGATACGTTGCAGAAATAAGAAAAACAAAATGGGAACAAACAGGAACAGACACTTAAGAGTCATAAACTGTCAGATGCAGCCTGCTACAGAGACAACATCAACCACTAATTCGTATAAACTGGCTTTATTAAACATTAGATCTCTGTCAGGAAAATCCCTTTTAATTAATGACTTTATTATTGACAATAATGTTGATGTTATGTTTTTAACAGAAACGTGGTTACATGGACTTAATGAAGCACATATTCTGTTGGAGTCTTCTCCTCCAAACTATAATGTTCTTTGCGAGAGCAGACAGCAAAGGAAAGGTGGAGGAGTGGCAACATTGTGGCAACATTCCCTTTAATGACTCACTGAAGTATAAAAAGGTGTTTTTGGGAAAATTTGACTCTTTTGAACATTTGGCTCCTCAGGTAAAGAGCCTGGTACAAACTATGTTTCTAAATGTTTACAGGCCTCCTAAGTCCACGTCAAACTTTTTTAATGATTTTAGTGACCTCCTGTCTGTGATATGCGTTGATTATGACTGTTTAATTATAGTGGGAGACTTTAACTTTCATGTTGACAACCCTGAAGACAGAAGTGCAAAAGAACTGTGTGACACACTTAGAAACTTTGGTTTAATCCAACATGTTAAACAACCAACGCACAAACAGGGACATATTTTAGACTTGATCATCACTAAAGGTCTGAAGATTTCTAAAGTCAGTGTTACTGATGTTGCCCTATCCCATCACTTTTCTGTTACCTTTGAGGGCATAGTTTCCAGTGACTCATTTAACCAAAGGGACATCATAAGAAAACGCACCTTTAAGGAAAATGCCACAGAAACTTTTATTCAAGCTTACTCTGCTACTTCAACCTTGGGGTGCAACTCAGTAGATGAGCTAGTAGATAACTTTCAGTCTAAAGTCTCAGACATCATTAGCTGCATTGCTCCAATTAAAGTGAAAGTCTTTTCCGGAAAGAAAAAATCTCCTTGGAGAAGTGCTCCAGCAGTTAGAAGTGAAAAAAAGGGAGTGTCGAAAAGCTGAACGCAGGTGGAGAAAGACGAGACTCCTGGTTCACTATGACATCTATAAAGAGAGACTTTACAAATATAACTTACAACTGAAAAATGCAAGAGAATCTTTCGTCTCTGAAATCATTAACAAGAACATTAATAATACTTGTGCGTTATTTGCCACAGTCGACAAGCTAACAAATCCTCCTGTGTCCGTGGCTCCTGAACTCCACTCCACCAGGGCCTGCAATGAATTTGCTAATGTCTTTACTGAGAAAATCCTAAAGATCAGAGGATCAGTTTATACATCCATATCAAGTTCAGTACCAAAGTTGTCTCCAACGGGAATTAATCTTGACCAAATGTCCCAATTCAGCCAAATAAACTATAAAAGCTTAGAGGAAATTATTCAACAGCTAAGTTCCTCCTCCTGCTGCCTTGATGTTCTACCCACAGCTTTGTTTAAGAAAGTTTTGCCTGTCATAGCGTCTGATTTGACTCAGATAATAAACACGTCCCTTCTGTCAGGTGTTTTCCCGCAGTCTCTAAAAACAGCAAATATCAAACCACTACTGAAAAAGAACAGTTTAGACAAACTACTACTCCAGAACTACAGGCCCATATCAAACCTCCCCTTTATCAGTAAGATTATTGAGAAAGCAGTGTTTCAACAGTTAAACACTTTCTTAGATATGACCAGCCGCTTTGACGTGTTCCAGTCAGGTTTCCATGCTCACCACAGTACAGAGACCGCCCTTATCAAGGTGTTTAATGACATCCGTATAAATACAGACTGCGGAAGAACAACAGTGCTGGTACTATTGGACCTCCGTGCAGCATTCGATACTGTAGATCACTCCATCCTGTTAGAGCACCTGGAAAACTGGTCGGCCTCTCTGGTACAGCTCTCAACTGGTTTAAATCCTACCTAAAGGACAGGGACTTTTTTGTGTCAGTAGGCAACTTTACATCAGAGATGACAAAAATCACATGTGGGGTTCCCCAAGGGTCCATCCTGGGTCCCCTCCTATTCAATATCTACATGCTCCCTCTTGCTCAGTTAATAAAAAACAACAACATCAGCTACCATAACTATGCAGACAACACACAGCTTTACATCACCATGTCACCAGGTGACTATGAACCAATTCAAGCACTGAGGAAATGCTTAGAAGAAATTAATGCCTGGATGTGCCATAATTTTCTTCAACTGAATAAAAACAAAACTGAAGTAATAATCTTTGGACCAATAGAGGAGAGATCTAAAGTTAGCACACAGCTTCAGTCGCTTCAGCTAGTAACCACTGATCAGGCCCGAAATCTAGGTGTAGTACTGGATTCAGACTTGAACCTCCAAAAGCATTTAAAGACAATTACAAGGTCATCTTTCTATCACCTGAAGAACATTTCCAGGATTAAAGGACTAATGTCTCTGCATGATCTGGAAAAACTAATCCATGCGTTTATTTTTAGTCGAGTTGATTACTGCAACGGTGTTTTCACAGGTCTGCCTAAAAAGTGGATCAGACAGCTGCAGCTGATCCAGAACGCTGCTGCCCGTGTCCTCAGTAAGACTAAGAAAGTAGAGCACATCACCCCGGTTCTAAAGTCCTTACCCTGGCTCCCTGTATTAAGAGAATAGACTTTAAAATACTTCTGTTAGTCTATAAATCTCTGAATGGCTTAGCACCTAAATACATCACAGACTTGCTATCAGTGTATCAACCCTCCAGACCACTCAGGTCTTCTGGCTCCAGCCTGCTCTGCATACCTAGAACCAGAACTAAACACGGAGAAGCAGCATTTAGTTCCTATGCTCCACTTATCTGGAACAAACTTCCAGAAAACTGTAAAAGTGCAGAAATCCTGAGTTCCTTTAAATCAAGACTAAAAACACATTTTTTTGGGATTGCCTTCGACTGTTCTAGTTAAACAGTTCATCCATCCATCCATCCATCCATCCATCCATCCATCCATCTTCCTCCGCTTATCCGGGGTCGGGTCGCGGGGGCAGCAGCTTAAGAAGGGAGGCCCAGACTTCCCTCTCCCCAGCCACTTCTTCCAGCTCTTCAGGAGGAACCCCAAGGCGTTCCCAGGCCAGCCGAGAAACATAGTCTCTCCAGCGTGTCCTGGGTCTTCCCCGGGGCCTCCCCCCGGTGGGACGTGCCCGGAACACCTCACCAGGGAGGCGTCCAGGAGGCAACTGGCTCCTCTCGACGTGGAGGAGCAGCGGCTCTACTCCGAGTCCCTCCCGGATGACCGAGCTTCTCACCCTATCTCTATGGGAGAGCCCAGCCACCCTACGGAGGAAACCCATTTCGGCCGCTTGTATCCGCGATCTCGTTCTTTCGGTCATGACCCAGAGTTCATGACCATAGGAACGTAGATCGACCGGTAAATTGAGAGCTTCGCTTTTTGACTCAGCTCTCTCTTCACCACAGTTCAACTAAAACATATTTTCTTTAATCCAACTGTTTTTAATATTCTTTTTTTGTTTCTGCATTTTTTATTGTATTTTATTTATTTTTAATTTTTTTATTTTTTCCTACTTGCTTTGATTCTGTTTTATCTTCCTGTATTTTAATCATGTAAAGCACTTTGCATTGTCTTTGTACTTAATTGGGCTATACAAATAAATTTGCCTTGCCTTGCCTTGACGCTATCCTAACTGTTGTAATTACATAGTAATGGATCAAACACACAACTGTAATTGTAAAACATAGTGAAAAGTTGAGTTGACTGCAGTGTAAATGAAAACCTTGACCTTTGTGCTCAACTGTCCTACTGTAATCAAGGCCTCTTTTTACCATTTGAGGTGCAGTAAAGTCAATGAGATACTTAAATCCATTTGGAACAATCCAGTAATAAGCCACAAAATAAACAACATGCCAGGCCTCTGGACCAGGGACCTTCAGTTCTTCAGTCTGACGCTGTCCCAACTGTTGAAATGACATATTAATGGATCAAAGACCTAGCTGTATTTGTAAAATATAGTGTAAAGGTGAGTTGACTGCAGTGTAAATGAAAACCTTGACTTTTGTGCTCAACTGTCCTTGTATGTTAAAAGTTCTGTTTTTGCCATTTCAGGTGAAGCAAAGCCCTTGAGATACTTAGGCCCCTTTGGAAGTGCAAGTACTCGGCTACATCCGGAAGTGCAACATTGACATTTGCCAAAACCCGGGATTGAACCAGGGACCTTCAGATCGCCGCTCTCCCAACTGAGCTATTTTGACACGTGTGCTTTGATCAAAGGACTGCCAGCGCACTCGTCACATCAATATCATGTACATATCGGATTTCTCCTATCCTACACATTGTGCAGAATCCTTCATTGTATTTTGGATTAGAAAGGTGATGACAGAAGCTGGGTTCCTTTCCTTGTTTTGATGAATTCTGATATGAATGATGAAAAAGTGACAATTTCAAAGTGTAGCTATCACTGCAGGGCTTAATCTTTATCAACTAAATGTGGGGATTTAATACCTGATCTGATTTAATACCTGAATATGACATGTTACCAATTAGCACCCCCTCCTTGAACCGCCACATTAACGTGGTGGAGGGGTTTCAGTGCCTGGGTGATCCCAGAGGCTATGTTGTCGGGGGCTAAATGCCCCTGGTAGGGTCTCCCAAGGCAAACAGGCTGTGGGTGACAGGTCAGACGAACAGCAGTTCAAAAACCCTTATGACAAGGACTACAACGAGGCAATTGACGTCGCCCGGTATGGCCAGGCCTGGGGTTGGGGTTCGTCGGCGAGCGCCTGGTGGTCGGGTTCTTCCTCGCGGGACCCGCCCGGGCCCAGCCCGAAGGAGCGACGGAGGCTATCCCCCAGTGGGCCCACCACCTGCAGGGGGAACCATGAGGGACTGGTGCAGAGGATTAGGCGGCAGCCAGAGGTGGAGACCTTGGTGACCTGATCTGCGGGCACTTAGACTGGCTCTGGGGACGTGGAATGTCACCTCACTGGCGGGGAAGGAGCCCGAGCTTGTGCAGGAGGTGGAGTGATACCAGCTAGAAATAGTTGGGCTCGCCTCTACGCACAGACAGGGCTTTGGAACCCAGCTCCTTGAGAGAGGCTGGACTCTCTTCTACTCCGGAGTTACCTGCGGGGAGAGGCGGAGGGCGGGGGTGGGGCTGCTGGTCTCCCCCCAGCTCAGCCGTTTCGTGTTGGAGTTCACCCCAGTAGACGAGAGGTTCGCATCCCTTCACCTTCGGGTTGAAGGGAGGACTCTGACAGTTGTTTCAGCCTATGGGCCGAACGGCAGTATGGAATACTTGGCCTTGTTAGCATCCCTGGGGAGAGCATTAGAAAGTGCCCCTCCCGGGGATTCCATCATTCTACTGGGAGACTTTAATGCCTACGTGGGAAACGACAGTGATACCTGGAGGAACGGGCCCTCAGCTCTGAACCCGGGTGGTGTCTCATTATTGGACTTCTGTGGAAGTCACGGATTGTCCATAATGAACACCATGTTCAAGCATAAGGATGTCCATCGGTGCACTTGGCACCAGGACACCCTAGGCCGAAGGTCGATGATCGACTTTGTAGTCGTATCTTCTGATCTTCAGCCGCATGTCCTGGACACTCTGGTGAAGAGAGGGGTGTCCACCGACCACCATCTGGTGGTGAGCTGGATACGCTGTAAGAGGAGGAAGCCTGAAAGACTCGGCAGGCCCAAACGTGTAGTGAGGGTCTGCTGGGAACGTCTGGTGGAACCCTCGGTCAGGGACGAATTCAACTCCCACCTCCGGGAGAGCTTCTCTCAGGTTTCGAGGGAGGTTTGAGACATAGAGTCCGAATGGGCTGTGTTCTCTGCCTCTATTGTCGATGCGGCTGCCCGTAGCTGTGGCCGTAAGGTTTGCGGTGCCTGTCGTGGTGGTAATCCCCGAACCCGGTGGTGGACACCGATAGTTAGGGATGCTGTCAAGCTGAAGAAGGAGTCCTATCGAGCTTGGCTGGTGTTAGGGTCTTGGTCTGTTTGTTCCTGTTTTCCTTGGTTATCCATTTGTTGTCCTCTGCTGCCCTCTTGTGTCCTCCCTTGCTCTGTTTCTCTGTCCTGCCAGCACCTGTTGCCAATTTCCTCGTCAGCTCTCTCTTTGTCTCTGTCCCCTTTAAAAGCCCTCCCTCTTCAGTTCCTGTTTGCTGGATCCTCGTCAAACATCTCGTCTTACTTCCCGTCTGTCATCTGCCTGCCTTGTCTCGTCTCTCCCTGACTTCTGATTTTGGTTAATCCCTGATGTCTCCTGGTTCTGGTACGTCTGTAATTTTCTGTTGGACTCTGATTCCTGCCCCTGGATCTGTTAACCTGAATACACAGACTTTATTTCACCTCTGCCTACCAGTCTCTGCATTTGGGTCCTCCATACAAACACCTCGTTCATGACAGAAGGATCCAGCCGCAACATGGACCCAGCAGAGAACCAGGCATGTGAACTCCTCAGCCCTCCCCAAATATACAGGAGTCTGACCTTTGGAGCTTTTTTTTATGGGGAGAGACATAATTTTTTGGTGCCTGCCACCTCCATCAGCTCCAAGAGCCCCTCGGCGGGGGCTCCAAGCCTCCAAGGCCCCTCAGCGGGCGCTCCAAGCCTCTAAGGCCCCTCAGCGGGCGCTCCAAGCCCCCAAGGCACCTCAGCGGGCGCTCCAAGCCTTCAAGCCCCCCTCCATGGTGGTTCCTGAGCCGCATTGGGCGGCCCCGTCTGAGTCTGTTCCTGATCCGGAGCCGCAATCAGCGGGCTCCTCTGTTCCTGATTCGGAGCCGCGATTGGCGGGCTCCTCTGTTCCTGATTCGGAGCCGCGATCGGCAGGCTCCTCTGTTCCTGATTCAGAGCCGCGATCGGCGGGCTCCTCTGTTCCTGATTCGGAGCCGCAATCGGTGGGCTCCTCTGTTCCTGATTTGGAGCCGCAGTCAGCGGGCTCCTCTGTTCCTGATTCGGAGCCGCAGTCAGCTGGCTCCTCTGTTCCTGATTCGGATCCGCAATCGGCGGTCCCCTCTGTTCCTGATTCGGAGCCGCAATCGGCGGGCTCCTCTGTTCCTGATTCGGAGCCGTGGTCGGCGGCCTCCTCTGTACCTGATTCGGAGCCACAGTCGGTGGTCTCCTCTGTTCCTGATCTGGAGCCACAGTGGGCGGCCCTCTCTGAGCCTGTTGCAGAGCAGCAAAAGCGGAGGCGGCTTCCTCCTCGGTGCATCCTGCTGAAGCGGAGGCAGCGTCCTCCTCGGTGCTTCCTGCTGAAGCGGAGGCGGCGTCCTCCTCAGTGCATCCTGCTGAGGCGGAGGCGGCGTCCTCCTCCTAGGTTCCTGCAGTATTGGAGACGCCGGCCTCCAGAGCGTCTGCCTCAGCTCCGGCCCCACGGCCGGCCTCCAGAGACTTTCCGTTGCCCTCGCCCACCCTGGGTGGGTTGTTTTGGTTTTCGGACTCTGATCTGTTTTCGTGACTGCCTCCCTGGTTCCCCCTCCGCCCACCCTGGGTGGGTTGTTTTCTGTTTCTGGACATTTTAGGACGTCTGGGATAAACAGAAGCTGCTGTCTGACCCATCTGCTAGATTCCTAGGTCTAACGTTCTATGAGACCCTCAGAGAAAATCTGCTCTCCTACTAGGACTGAACTACTCAGAGACTGGCCTTCCTTTACTATCAGGCTCCAGTTGGGTGGTTCTGGTCTTTCAATGGATATGTGATGCTCAGAGATTGTGTTAGAAGATCAAATATAATTCATTTAATATAAACACTGTCCTTCCTAAATAACTGCACGTGCTGGAGATCTGTCACCTCAGCTACCATCAGTTAACTTGCTCTTTTTATTGGGTAGAAACAGCAAACCAGTTTCCACTCACAGCTTCCAGCCTCCGGCCATGATACTCGGCAGCAGTGGTGTATTTCCCAGGAATGATCAACCTGTCCCTCAGACAGGACACATAGCAGCCAATGCCGGTCATCTGAGTGGACGCGTCCACTGAGCACTGCTGGAGCGTTGACCGCAGGTCCACTGTCTGTTTGGAAGAAATCAAGACAATCCGTTACGGGGGGTGGGGGTTTCAGTCATTAAGATATGTGATAGTTTTAGTTGGCTAAAACTCTAAAAGGTTTTAGTCTAGTTTTAGTCAGTTTTATGTTGCACTTCATAAAAAAGTGAACCTTTATAAATAAACAACAAGATTATTTCCCAGAATAACTGCTCTATCCTAGATGCTACAATAGCTGGGTATAGAATGTTCATCATTGCTGTTGGACAGAAAACCTTGATTCATAGATCCATCCATCAATGCATCCATTCATCCATCCATCCATCCATCCATCCATCTTCTTCCGCTTATCCGGGGTGGGGTCACGGGGGTAGCAGCTTCAGTAGGGAGGCCCAGACGTCCCTCTCCCTAGCCACTTGGGCCAGCTCCTCTCGGGGAATCCCAAGTCGCTCCCAGTCCAGCCGAGACACATAGTCCTTCCAGTGTGTCCTGGGTCTCCTCCCAGTGGGACATGCCTGCAGCACCTCACCAGGGATTAGTCCAGGAGGCATCCTAACCAGATCCCCAAGCCACCTCAACTTTCTCCTCTCGATGTGGAGGAGCAGTGGCTCTACTCTGAGTCCTCCCCGGATGACTGAGCTTCTCACTCTATCTCTAAGGGAGAGCCCAGACACACTACGGAGAAAACTCATTTCAGCCGCTTGTATCCGGGATGTCATTCTTTCGGTCATGACCCAAAGCTCATGACCATAGATGAGGGTAGGAACATAGATCAATTGGTAAATCGAGAAATTTGCTTTTTGGCTCAGCTCTCTCTTCACCACAACAGACCAGCGCAGGGCCCATTTCACACAGACACCGCACTAATCCACCTATCGAACTCCCGCTCCATCTTCCCCTCATTCTTCAACAAGACCACAAGATACTTAAACTCCTCCACTAGGGGCAGTACATCCTCCCCACAGGACCCCCCGAGGGACACGGTTGAATGCCTTCTCCAGGTCTACAAAGCACATACACTTTCCAGAATCATGCTGAGGGTGCAGAGCTGATCCAGTGTTCCATGGCCAGGACCAAAAACACCAGTCCAAGAGAACTGGGAACTGGCATCCATCCATCCATCCATCATCAACCCCATCAACAAAATCATCAACCTGTGAAGGGAAATAAGCTATGCTTTTGCACTCTGCAGCACTGCTCAGCGACACAGAGGAGAGAGAAAGTGAAGCAGATTCTTTAAAATTTATAACTGCACTATCTGATAAAGATCTACTAAAATTGAACCTTCTTTTGGGGGAGGAGAACTCTGTTAAAGTAATCCTGAAGGTTATTAGAAAGTGGTCAGAGAGGACAGGGTTGTGAGGAAATACTGTTATTTCTTCACATTCTATGCCGTATGTCAGCACAAGATCCAAAGTATGAAGATGAGAATGCGTGGGACTATTCACATTTTGAACAAAGCCAATAGTGTCTAAGATAGCATTAAAGGCTGCTCTTAAGCTATCGCCTTCAATGTCAGCATGGATGTTAAAATGTCCCACTATGATGACCCTGTCAGTATTTAATACCAAATCAGAAAGGAACTCTGAAAACTCATCTAAAAATTCAGAGTAAGGACCTGGTGGACGATACAAAGTTACAAAAAGAAGAGGTTTTCTTGCCTTGAAATTTGGATCAGGGAAATTAAGGGTTAAATGTTCAAAAGAGTTGTAGGTATTAATTGTTTTGGGAGTAATCAGTAAGTCAGACTGGAAGATTGTTGCTACTCCTCCTCCTCGCCCAGAACCTCTGGGTATGTGAAAATTTAAATAGCTTGAAGGAGTTGCCTCATTTATGCTCACATAATCCTCTTGCTGCAGCCAGGTTTCTGTAAGGCAAAACAAGTCAATGTGATTATCACGAATCAAGTCATTAACTAGTAGACTTTTAGAGGAAAGCGATCTTATGTTAAACAGACCGCATTTAATTGTTTTAACTTTTTCCCCAATTGGAGTTATTTTGATTTTAATTAGATTATCATGATTTACTCCTTTGGGAATCTTTGCTAATTTATTAGATTTTGGTTGTGGGCAAGACACTGTCTGGATGGAGTAAAGAGTGGGTAACAGTAGAGAAGCTGCAGAGATGTGTGTTAAACTACAACTCTGCTTCCTGGTCTGCACCCTGGGTGGTCAGGGTTTTGGAGGACTAATAAATGTGGCCAGATTCCTAGAAAGAAGAGCTGCACCATCCAAAGTGGGATGGATGCCGTCTCTCCGAATCAGACCAGGCTTTCCCCAAAAGGATTGCCAATTATTAATGTAGCCCACGTTGTTTTCAGGACACCACCTAGACAACCAGCGGTTGAATGACGACATGCGGCTAAACATGTCATCACTGGTCAGATCAGAAGCTGCTGTCTGACCCATCTGCTAGATTCCTGGGTCTAACGTTCTCTGAGGCCCCTTAGAGAAAGTCTGCTCTCCTACTAGGACTGAACTACTCAGAGACTGGCCTTCCTTTACTATCAGGCTCCAGTTGGGTGGTTCTGGTCTTTCAATGGATATGTGATGCTCAGAGATTGTGTTAGATGATCAAATGTAATTCATTTAATATACAGGTGCTGGTCATAAAATTAGAATATCATGAAAAAGTAGATTGATTTCAGTAATTCCATTTAAAAAGTGAAACTTGTATATTATATTCATACATTACATACAAACTCATATATTTCAGATGTTTATTTTGTTTAATTTTGATGATTACAAATGACAACAAATGAAAATCTCAAATTCATCATATCAGAAAATTAGAATATTGTGAAAAGGTTCAAAATTGATGGCCCCTGGTGCCACACTCTAATCAGCTAATTAACTCAAACCACCTGCAAAAGCCTTTAAATGGTCTTTCAGTCTAGTTCTATAGGCTACACAATCATGGGGAAGACTGCTGACTTGACAGTTGTCCAAAAGACGACCATCGACACCTTGCACAAGGAGGGCAAGACACAAAAGGTCATCGCTAAAGAGGCTGGCTGTTCACAGAGCTCAGTGTCCAAGCACATTAATAGAGAGGCGAAGGGAAGGAAAAGATGTGGTCGAAAAAAGTGTACAAGCAAGAGAGATAACCGCACCCTGGAGAGGATTGTGAAACAAAACCCATTCAAAAATGTGGGGGAGATTCACAAAGAGTGGACTGCAGCTGGAGTGAGTGCTTCAAGAACCACCACACACAGACGTATGAAAGACATGGGTTTCTGCTGTCGCATTCCTTGTGTCAAGCCACTCTTGAACCACAGACAGCGTCAGAAGCGTCTTGCCTGGGCTAAAGAGAAACAGGACTGGACTGCTGGTGAGTGGTCCAAAGTCATGTTCTCTGATGAAAGTAAATTTTGCATTTCCTTTGGAAATCAAGGTCCCAGAGTCTGGAGGAAAAGAAGAGAGGCACTTCATCCACGTTGCTTGAAGTCCAGTGTAAAGTTTCCACAGTCAGTGATGGTTTGGGGTGCCATGTCATCTGCTGGTGTTGGTCCATTGTGTTTTCTGAGGTCCAGGGTCAACGCAGCCACATACCAGGAAGTTTTAGAGCACTTCATGCTTCCTGCAGCTGACCAACTTTTTGGAGATGCAGATTTCATTTTCCAACAGGACTTGGCACCTGCACACAGTGCCAAAGCTACCAGTACCTGGTTGAAGGACCATGGTATCCCTGTTCTTAATTGGCCAGCAAACTCTCCTGACCTTAACCCCATAGAAAATCTATGGGGTATTGTGAAGAAGAAGATGCAATACACCAGACCCAACAATTCAGACGAGCTAAAAGCCACTATTAGAGCAACCTGGGCTATCATAACACCTGAGCAGTGCCACAGACTGATCGACTCCATGCCACGCCGCATTGCTGCAGTAATACAGGCCAAAGAAGGCCCAACTAAATACTGAGTGCTGTACATGCTCATACTTTTCATGTTCATACTTTTCAGTTGGCCAACATTTCTATAAATCCTTTGTTTTTATTGGTCTTCAGTAATATTCTAATTTTCTGATATGATGAATTTGAGATTTTCATTTGTTGTCATTTGTAATCATCAAAATTAAACAAAATAAACATCTGAAATATATGAGTTTGTATGTAATGTATGAATATAATATACAAGTTTCACTTTTTAAATGGAATTACTGAAATCAATCTACTTTTTCATGATATTCTAATTTTATGACCAGCACCTGTAAACACTCTGCCCTTCCTGACTAACTGCACCTGCTGGAGATCTGTCACCTCAGCTACCATCAGTTAACTTGCTCTTTTTATTGGGTAGAAACAGCAAACCAGTTTCCACTCACAGCTTCCAACCTCCGGCCATGATACTCAGCAGCAGTGGTGTATTTCCCAGGAATGATCAACCTGTCCCTCAGACAGGACACATAGCAGCCAATGCCGGTCATCTGAGTGGACGCGCCCACTGAGCACTGCTGGAGCGTCGACCGCAGGTCCACTGTCTGTTTGGAAGAAATCAAGACAATCCGTTACGGGGGGTGGGGTGGGGGTTTCAGTCATTAAGATATGTGATAGTTTTAGTCGGCTAAAACTCTAAAAGGTTTTAGTCTAGTTTTAGTCAGTTTTATGTTGCACTTCATAAAAAAGTGAACCTTTATAAATAAACAACAAGATTATTTCCAAGACTAACTGCTCTATCCTAGATGCTACAATAGCTGGGTATAGAATGTTCATCATTGCTGTTGGACAGAAAACCTTGATTCATAGATCCATCCATCAATGCATCCATCCATCCATCCATCCATCCATCCATCCATCCATCCATCTTCTTCCGCTTATCCGGGGTCGGGTCACGGGGGTAGCAGCTTCAGTAGGGAGGCCAAGACGTCCCTCTCACTAACCACTTGGGCCAGCTCCTCTCGGGGAATCCCAAGTCGCTCCCAGTCCAGCCGAGACACATAGTCCTTCCAGTGTGTCCTGGGTCTCCTCCCAGTGGGACATGCCTGCAGTACCTCACCAGGGATAAGTCCAGGAGGCATCCTAACCAGATCCCCAAGCCACCTCAACTTTCTCCTCTCGATGTGGAGGAGCAGCGGCTCTACTCTGAGTCCTCCCCGGATGACTGAGCTTCTCACTCTATCTCTAAGGGAGAGCCCGGACACACTACGGAGAAAACTCATTTCAGCCGCTTGTATCCGGGATGTCATTCTTTCGGTCATGACCCAAAGCTCATGACCATAGATGAGGGTAGGAACATAGATCAATTGGTAAATCGAGAAATTTGCTTTTTGGCTCAGCTCTCTCTTCACCACAACAGACCAGCACAGGGCCCATTTCACACAGACACCGCACCAATCCACCTATCAAACTCCCGCTCCATCTTCCCCTCATTCTTCAACAAGACCACAAGATACTTAAACTCCTCCACTAGGGGCAGTACATCCTCCCCAACCCGGAGAAGGTACTCTACCCTTTTCCGGCTCAAGACCATGGTCTCGGATTTGGAGGCACTGATCCTCATCCTGGCCTCTTCACACTCGGCTGCGAACCGCTCCAGTGAGAGCTGTAGATCACGCCCTGATGAAGCCAGCAGGACCACATCATCTG
The DNA here is from genome assembly GCF_016077235.1 of Cyprinodon tularosa. Classification (NCBI taxonomy): domain Eukaryota; kingdom Metazoa; phylum Chordata; class Actinopteri; order Cyprinodontiformes; family Cyprinodontidae; genus Cyprinodon; species Cyprinodon tularosa. Next base: position 29,103 of record NW_024038082.1, read on the forward strand.
CGAATAACAGAGATGCAATCCTAAGGCCACCAAGACAGATCTCCTCAACACCTTGGCTGCGCCTAGAAATTCTGTCCATAAAAGTTATGAACAGTGACAAAGGGCAACATGGCGGAGTCCAAACCTCACCGGAAACAAGTCCGACTTACTGCCCATCAATGTGGACCAGGCTCTGACACCGGTCATACAGAGACCTAACAGCCCCTATTAAAGGGCCATACTCCCCTCACAGGACCCCCCGAGGGACACGGTTGAATGGCTTCTCCAGGTCTACAAAACACATACACTTTCCAGAATCCTGCTGAGGGTGCAGAGCTGATCCAGTGTTCCATGGCCAGGACCAAAAACACCAGTCCAAGAGAACTGGGAACTGGCATCCATCCACCCATCTGTCCATCAATCCATCTATTCATCCACCCATCTGTCCATCAATCCATCCATCCACCCATCCGTCCTTCATACGTCCATCCACCCATCCGTCCACCATCCATCCATCCATCCACCCATCCGTCCACCATCCATCCATCCACCCATCTGTCCATCATCCATCTATCCCTCAATCATCCATCCATACATCCATCCACCCGTCCGTCCATCATCTATCTGTCCATCCATCCATCCATTTATCTGTCCACCATCCATCCACCCATCCGTCCATCATCCATCTATCCGTCCACCATCCATCCACCCATCCGTCCATCATTCATCAGCCATCCATCTGTCCATCCAACCACCCATCCATCCATCATGTTAAACCAAATGTTTAATCTAGGGATTGAGTCCAAATTCCTTTCGATCATAGATTGTACATGATCTATACTACCCATTTATATTTGTTTCCACTTTGTCATGTGGTCAGAATCTATTATAGACTCTAGCTTCACTGCATAGAAATAGTCTTCTAGACTGAGTGAAGGCAGCCCGTCCTCATCTTTAGGAATTTGAAGTGTCGAAAATTTTATTCTGTGTTTAGCTTCATTCTACATTCATGTAGATTTTTTGTTCCACTCTATGGATTTATTGGAGGAAAGATTTTGCTTGAATATCATAAAAACAAGAGGAAGTGTTAGAAACTAATACTGAGTCGGTGAAGATTCTCAGTCATCCAGGTCATAGAGATTCCAAAAACGTAAAAAAAAAAAAAAAATAAAAAAATATCCACTGGACTTTGTTTCCAAGTTTGAAGACGGTTCTCTTCCATCCAGGAAGCCTTTTCAATTCAAAGTGTCAGAAATAGCGTTGAGTTCCAGGCTTTATAGAGTGGACCAACAAAGCATTGTTTTGTCTAAACAAAATGTCTACAAACTTGGAATATAAAGCCTAGTGGTTTGTTTGACTTTATTGGAATTCTGAAGTTCTCATCATCTTCCTGAATTACAGAGAATCTGTAGTTAAACCCATTAAAGGTTAATCAAGTTATCAAGCTCCCCTCCAGTGGAACCAACTACCAGTTTTAGTCCGTGACACAGATACAAGATTGGCCTTTTTTTCAGTGTAGTCCTGTTTCTCTGACTGTGACTAACTCGATGTGCTCTCTTCATCCTCTGACATGGGAGCTGGCTCGGAGATCGTCTGCCTGGCTGTGTGTTTCCTGGACGGGGCCGCCTGTGGAGCTGATTGACAGTTGCCTTTTGCATCTATGCTTCTTTTTCTATGTCTGCTTCTGTCTCCTTGAACCCCAGTCGGCCTCAGCAGATGGCCGCTCACACTGAGCCTGGTTCTGCTGGAGGTTTCTTCCTGTTCAAAGGGAGTTTTTCCTCTCCACTGTCTCTACTGTACAAGCATGCTTAGTGTGAGGGATTGCTGAGGAGTCAATGCAATCAGCTGGTTTCCCTTAGAAACCTTTGAATCCATCTGACTGGATGATCTGGTGAACTGGAAAGTGCCTTGAGATGACATGATGTGAATCGGTGCTATAGAAATAAAACTGAATTGTATCGAATAAAGAAAAAATCCAGCAGAGCGGCTGATCTCTGTAAATAATAACATTTATTCAGGTATACAATTCAACCCCCCCCAACCTTTTCACAGGTTTCTCTGTCAGTATCTTGGCTTGTTGATGCAGCATTAGGCCTCGCTGGAGGACAGACGGTTTGCAGACAAACGATCACAGGCATCGCTAAAGCAACAAGCTTCCTTAAAATGCCTCATTTGGTTCAGGATTATTTGCTTTGTCTCATATTTGCAATAGGAGGACATTTACAATTGCATTGCATAAAATCATAGTTCACTGAAAGAAACAACATTTTTCCTTCTTTTAACAGTGTGACAGACTGACTGTGCTACTTCCTGCACAGAAAGGAATGTTTGGGAAAACAAAGGTCATCATGTCAGCTCTAAATTACTGAGACGCCCAGAGGAAACTAAAAACATTGTCTGGTTACGTTAACAGCCGCGGCGTAAAAACACACAAAACAAAACTACGTCAGAAACTGTGCAAAAAAAACAAAAACGGCTTTAAATCACATGAGAAAGTTAAAGATCCACACAGTTTGGTCGCAGAGTCAGAGCTCTGAGTCAGACGCCAAGAAGAAGAACAAGCGGGAGGAGAAGGATTTTCCTGCCCGGACAACAGATGATGAAATGGAGTAGATGAGCTCAGCCGAAGCAGGGAGCAGCTCGACCTCCTCCCTGCTGCTCAGTGGAGGAGGAAAGCAGCCGGCCCAGTCCCAGCTCCGGGTTAGTGGTGCCTTCAGGTGCCTCCCAGTGAGCGGGACAGTTCCTCCCAGCAGGGTTTTGGGTGGAGGGAACGGCTGAGGTATTGCACAGATTACATGGAAGAAAATAAATATGGAGGAAAGTCAAACGTTTCCATTTCTGGGTGAATTTAGGGTCTGGAAGATTTAGTGTAGGCATGGGAGCAAGGCGGACGGCTCTACTAGTCATCCCACTCTTCATCATCCTCAAAGTCATCATCCTCTTCTTCATCCTCGTCATCATCTGAGAAAACAAACAGGAAGGGTTAGAAAGCCAGCAGGACAGAGCAGGAGGCCATCAGCTGCTGGTCTGATGCAGGAAAGTAGGGGAAGAGCCCTTTAGGTGACCAACCTAACATGCTATCCATGCTAACACTAGCCTAGCTGTGCTAATGGACGGGGTAGGTAATGGGCTAGCCTGTCCACAGCTAACCGGCTCCAGCCAATCACAGACAGTGGCGCCACCAAGGATGATGGCCAGTGCCTGTCTGATTGTGCAATTTGTGGTTAAGGAGTGTGAATTTAGGAGGTGATCTTTAAGTGAACACACTGAACCGTATTGGCCCTCATGCCTGGAGATGCTGAGGTCTTTTCCTCATTAGACGAAAGGTTCTCGCTGAGGAAACACTCTTCTCACGGTCATTATTCTTCCCCATTTTCAGGCCTGTTATTGTTGTAGAACATAGTTAGCATGATTGCAGTAATCCACTAACATGTTGAAGTCATGTTAAATGTGTTTTTGGGATATTTTAAATAGTTCAGTAGTGCTACACAGAGTTTGGTAAGGTAAATGTATGTGTGTGTGTGTGTGTGTGTGTTGCTAGCTCCCTCCTAAAATTCACTAACCAACACATGTTGTTGTGTGCGTCGCCTTTTGAGTCAGCTGTTAAAATACATGGACGCCCATGGTGGTATATTTTGCATTTATCTCAGAGGTTTTTATTTTGTGGCTTTCATTCCATTAATATTTTATGTTAACAGACCAATAAAGTTTTTTCTCTAAAGTTTGAGGAAACAGTTACCTGTTTATGAACAAAAGCTATTTACTTGCTGTTTAAGGGATATGATGTACTTCATTTCTGTTCGACTCCAAACACATGAACAGAGCTCACTGTCTTTCTTGAGCCAAAAACGGAGTTCTTACACCAAATGTTTAAACTTTGCAAAATTGATCTTCCATCACCTGTGAGAAATGCAACCTGTGAGTGTATTTTTTTATTTATTTTTTAAGTTGATCAAAACTGCCTTGAGAATAACCACGACTGCTGGGCTTTCACTGTTCGGGTGTGCTGAGTGCAGAATCCAGAAGGGCCTTGATGACTTTGTGGATGCATTTGCCAACAAGCAAAAAAAAAAACAGGCAAATAAAGCTGTTCTAATGACTGTGGATCTTTGCTGGGAAGTTCTTTTTGTAAAAGTAATTATTAATTTTGTTTCACATTAAGCAGAAATAAGACTCTTTATCTCTGTTTGGAAATTTCTGTTACATAACCAAAGACATAGTTTCTGTTCTTCCTTTTATTTTTATCTACATTTAATGCTTTTGCCCAGTATTGATCTGTTTTTGTGTTCAATAACTGAATAAATGTACATCTTGTTCCAAATATGATTAAATAATAAAAAGCAATTGCTGTTCAACTCAACATGTTAATTGGTCTGTATCTATACACATTAGATCATTAATAACATTAAGTTTTAAAATAAATGCAGATCTGAGTAGCTGTTTACTGAAGTTTTTATGATAGTTTTCTACAGGCAGGTAATAGCAGATTATAACCCTGAAATTATGGCTTTTAGTTTCAGTGGCCACCCCAGGCTTTTTAGTGGCCCCATCCGGCCCCCGTATGAAACATTTCTGGAGGCGCCACTGCTCACGGATCCCGCAGGTTGATGACAGTCTGAACTTTGGCTCCAAAGCCACGCCGTACCAAACATCTTTGAATCCTGTTGGATTTAGGTTCAGGTCCTTCATTTAGAGCCTGCAGTAGGTTTAGGGGCCAATGATTGAGGGAGTCTGGCTGATCCGGCTGCCCCTGGGCCCCCACAGCCTCCCTGGGTTCCAAACAAACACCGGTCCTAGATTAGATGATCTAGGGCTTGGTGATGGTATCAGGACCGTCTCAGTCCAGTCAGAACCAGTACATGCAGGAGGTTCTGCTGGTTCTGGTCGGGGCTCTCTTTATTTCAGGTGATGCAGAAACTTACCTGAGGAATGAATAGCTTTGCTCCTCTTTTGCATGACCTCCATGAGGGCCCCAACGATCCCTGCAGCTGGGGCTGGTGTTGGGGGGCCAGATTCTGGATGTTCAGACACCTGAAGGCACAAAAACTGTCAAATTAAACCTTTTCACCTTTTTTCTTTGCATCAAGAAAGCATTCATTTACCAAATGAAAGATTGTTCTATTGAAACAAGGTTTCTTTAATCTGTGGAGCTGGAGATGCAGAAAGAAATCACACAGACTAGTGGTCTAAGGGTGAGAAACTGATAGATCCTATATTTACTCAGATCAGTAAACACACCAAATTAGAATTAGAGTTCTTAGAACAGCACTAACAACGCTGAAGACAGCTCCTTAAGGAGACAGCTCCCGAAGGAGACAGCTCCCGAAGGAGACAGCTCCCGAAGGAGACAGCTCCCGAAGGAGACAGCTCCCGAAGGAGACAGCTCCCGAAGGAGACAGCTCCCGAAGGAGACAGCTCCCCGGGGACCCCTGCTCCTCGAGGATTGGACCCCTGACCTGCATGTTTTAGATGCGTCTCTGTTCCACCTGATTCCTGCTCAGCAATCAGCTGCTGCAGAAATCTGTTAATGATTTGTTCTTTTCTGCTGTGATGCAACAAGGAAAACCTAAAACATGTGGGACCAGGTCCCCGAGGATCAGGATGGGGGTCCCTGAGGATCAGGACCGCGTCCCTGAGGAGCCCCTGGCCTAAACTCATTCTACATTTGGAGCCTTTCTGGGTTGAAGGGCTGCCTGCTGAGAATCGTCTCTGACCCTGCTAGCTTTAAATCTGCTAACACTAATGTAACTTGCTAATTAATCCTTCTAATGCTAACCTTGCTAACTCTAAGCCCTGCTAACCTCAAGTTTATAAACTCTTACCCTGCTAATGCTAACTTTGCTAATGCTAACCCTTTCTAATGCTAATCCCTGCCAATGCTAACCGTGCTAAGGCTAAACTTCCCAATGCTAACCTTGCTAATTCTAACACCGCTAACTCTAGCCTTGTAAACTCTAACCCTGCTATTGCTAACCCTGCTAAAGCCCACCTTGCTAATGCTAAACCTGCTAACCCTTACCTCCTAAACTATAACCCTACTAATGCTAACCCCTGTTAAAGTTAACTCCCACTAATGCTAACTCCTGCTAATGCTCCCTGAACCGTTTCCTTCGGCGGACCAGTGCCGGACCTTTCGTCGGCTCCTGATGTTTCCGATTGATAATTTTACCTAAACAGGAGCCATAGCTCAGAGCTCAGCAGAAATGCGTCTATCAGAACCAGAACCAGAACCCTTCCTACTACAGGTGGACCTTAAACCTGAAGCACAAAAATCTGATTGTCCTGCATGTGTTTGTGCGAAATAGCTGCTCACAGTCTTGAGCTGGATTCCCTGTCGGATCTGGTCCAGCAGAGCATCCCGTCCAGAACCCGACACCGGAGCTCTGTTGTTCTGTTCCACCCTCTTCAGCTGGGTTCCTCCTCTGATCTGCTCCAGCAGCGCAGACTTCCCACCTGGGTTTGGAGAACTGGGAGAGTGTTCACCGCTGCCGACTCCATCCAGGTCTGGGGGAGGAGGGGGGGCAGGAGGGGGAGGGGTGGGGGCTGCTGGTGCAGAGCTTGCAGGAGCTGGTTGCGGCAGAATGGGAGGAGGAGGGGGAGGAGCTTGAGGGGCGGACGATGATGATGGAGGGGGAGGAGGGGGGCACTGCTGGTGGTGATGGTGAGGAGGGGGAGGAGGCTGGGGGCCTCCCCTTGAGGGGGGAGGAGGAGGAGGAGCACCAAGAGCTCCTGGTCTGGAGGGAGGAGGGGGGGGGGGGAGCTGAAACAGGTGCTCTGGATGGGGGGGGTGGGGGAGGTGCTCCTCTGCTCACTCTGGACGGTGGAGGGGGGGGTGGAGGTGGGGCTGTGCTGTGTGGAGGAGGAGGAGGGGGAGGGGGGGCACCACCCCGGGAAGGAGGTGGAGGAGGAGCTGCAAAGGGAGAAGAAATCCGAATCAGAACAGAATCAACATTCTTCATCTGGACTGAGACCCGAACCGAGTCAGAACCAGCACCCCCCCCCCCACGGGAGACTCGAACCGAGTCAGAACCCGCTCCCCCCCCCCCACGGGAGACCAGACCTTAGTCAGAACCAGCCGCCCCCAAGGGAGCACATCTAGTGAGACTAGCTCTACAGAAATATCAATCTCCTCTGAAGGGAAACAGGAAGAGTCTAGCTAACAAACTCGGAAATTCCCGCCTCCTTCACCGACCCAGGAAGCAAACTTCCCACCTCCTTCACCGACCCGGGTGATCTTTATTCAACTCTTTAACTGGAAGAAAGAAACAGAGTCTGTTTTTCTAACTCTACAGCAGTGGGCTGCTGGTTCACAGTAGATGAGGAACCAGAACCAGCCGGGCCTAATATTCAGCCGAGGCAGGACCATTAGAACCAGCCACAGGAAGGACGTCCCTCCAGCCACCTTTTCTAGGCCGGCTGCTGGTTCTGCTCAGTTCTAGCGGTACCTGGACCGACCCGTGATGGGTCGATGTGTCTGCTCTCACCCTGCCTCCTCAGCTCGTTCTTCACCGCCTCCATCCCACCCTTCTTCTCGATGAAGTCGTAGATGACTTTGGACGTCTCTCTGTCCTTCAGCTGGGCCTCGGAGATGCCGCACATGTCAAACAGGTTCTTCAGCTCCGGGTCCAGGTTGTTCAACTGGTGGAACAAAAAGAAGATGGTTAGAGATGCAACCAGAGCTTCACCCTGAGATGTTCCATCAGCACGCTGACCATCGCCTGGTTCTTCTCTAGTCCTGCTGGTTCTGTAGTTCTGATGTTGGACCTGAACCAGTAGCAGGCTTCTGGTTTTACTGGGAGCTGCTGCTGCTTCCGATATGAAACATTAGTCTGACCAGATTTTAGGTCAATATTAGCATTTTCCTCTACCAACAGCTAGCAGCAGCAAAGCCTGGAGGTCAGCTGAACTGCAAGAATCGCTGCTCCCTCCAGGATCTAATGTTCTCATGGGTTGTTTCTTTTAATTTATTTCATTTATTATTTAGTCATTTCTAATGATCTAAAAGTAGGAAGAGGAAGATCATCAGCTCCAAAAAAAGGGGAGCACATCTCAGCAGTCAGTCTGTTAGAGTCATTAATAATTATTGGTATAAGCATAAAAGAAAAAAATGACTGGTTGATCTCTGGGACTGTATGAAGCCTCCCTGAACACCAGAGGAGATAAAGCCGATGTAGATCTGATAGAGCAGACCGTCGCCCAGAACCCTTCAGGCTGAACTCTCAGTTCAGGATTGTTATCCTGATAGAAACTCACTGAATTTAGTTCAGAAACTCAAAAAGTTCTGGAAAGATTCTGTCCGACTCATGAGGCCAAGATGGAGCTTCTCCATGTGGAACCTCCTGAATAAAACCAGTTAATCTAGGATCATAGATCATCTTCCCTGGAATCAATTCAGAGCGTCCACGTGTGGCACCATCATGTTTATCCTCCCTCCTCTAGTTCTTCTTCTCTATGATCATCGTGTCCACTAGGGGTGGGTATTGCCACAGAAGTCACGATTCGATTCGGATCGCGATTCACAAGCCACGATGCGATTCTATCACGATGCATCACGATACTTGAATTATTGCGATGCATTGCAATATTTTCTCCTCCATGTTTTGTTTTTGAATGATTCGGCGCAGTAGAAATGCTTGTGACACAAGGCAGTGTGCATCAACACATCCGCAGCGACATCTACTGGACTGGAAGTTGTATTACACTTGTTTTTGGCTGATGTTCGCCAACCATTCATGCAATTTTATTTACTCATTTTTTTAAATTAATAATCGATACTTGGTGTCAAGAATCGATGCAGTAGATCATGAAAATTAGAATCACGATGCATCATCATGATGATTATTTTGCACACCCCTAGTGTCCACAGGGCCCCACCTGAGCACCTAAACCCAGATTAGGGTGAGAGTCTTAAGGGCAGAGTCAATCTAGCTTTTCTATGTCTAAATGATAGCCGTCTATATTTCCTCCCAGCAGCCATGGGGAGAACAAAGCGACTCTGTTAGCTCCAATGGTTGATCTGACGCAGCAGGAGGCTAAGAGCGACCTCAGTTAGCGTGTGATGACATCATGCGGCCAGCGGAGAACTCGCCATTGTGTCGTAGTTTCGTACTCACATCAAAGCCCGTGTTTGGATCCCAGCCCACGTGGCCGATGTGCCTGAGGAAGAGGAAGAGAGATGAGGTCAGATGGCGGACATGTTTACATGCATTAAATCCAGATCAGCTGGTCAGAAACAACAGAGATCCGATCTGACAGGGCAGAGCGTTACATCACTGCTCGGTCACTGGTGGAACCAGGTCCAAAGGTTCTGAAAGGATCTGGAAACACTGGGTCAGCGTCTGCAGCAGGATCTGGATGGGCTGGTTTCTATGGCTGAAGCTCATCCGAACTGACAAAGCTTTGAGATCTAATATCACTCAGCAGAACAGTCTAAGAGGCCAGGAAAAGAGCTCTACCACCTGCACACTGCTGGCCAGCTGTCTGACACAAGGCTACTTAGCTAACAGGAAACCCTGCTGGTCCAAAGTCCAGCACTTCATCTGCTAACGGGACCAGAATCTAGGATCTGGTACCCGGACCGGCCCCTGGAAGATTTCCCAATCAGCTGATGGTCTGATGGAAGGACAGTGAAGCGTCGCCATGCTACGGCGACAGCTGCATGTCTGTGGAGCAGCGTAGCTCACTGCGCCGCAGGGTTACCCCATCAGGGAGGTGCTCTGTAATCACTACAACAGTTCAAGGCAGAGTTTAAATCAATAACTAATCAATAATGTCTGTTTAAGATGATTTATACATTCTGGAATTTACTGCAAAAAAACCCAGTTTTTTTGAGTGGGTCAGTAAAATGATACCAACAGAATAAGATGGTTGCTCCTGGATTAGAATAAACATGTTTGTATATAAATAAGGAATTTAAACAAATTAACTTACTGTTTATTGTTGATTAATGAATTATTAGATTAATTCCTCAGACTTAAGTGTTGTGATGTTACCGCCGTCCACTAGAGGTCGTTTGTAAAACATTTATTACATCATAGATAAAGGCATGTTGGCAATAAGCAGGGTAAATGGGGAAAGCTTTATTTAAAGTTGTTGCACATCAAGGGACCCAGTTTTAACAGTTATCTGAGAGCAACCTGAACACCCTGTTCTATTTCATCCCTACTGATGAAATATAACGGCGTGAAGGTACCGTAAAGGGGGATAAACTAAGCTTTCGCCTTCTGCACTGCTAAGCAACACAAAGGAGAGAGAAAGTGAAACAGATTATTTAACATTTATAACTGCACTCTGATAATGATCTTCTAAAGTGGAACCTTCTTTTGGGGGAGGAGAACTCTGTTAAAGTAATCCTGAAGGTTATTAGAAAGTGATCAGAGAGGACAGGGTTGTGAGGAAATACTGTCATTTCTTCACATTCTATGCCGTATGTCAGCACAGGATCCAAAGTATGAAGATGAGAATGTGTGGGACTATTCACATTTTGAAAAAAGCCAATAGTGTCTAAGATAGCATTAAAGGCTTCTCTTAAGCTATCGCCTTCAATGTCAGCATGGATGTTAAAATCTCCCACTATGATGACCCTGTCAGTTTTTAAAACCAAATCAGAAAGGAACTCTGAAAACTCATCTAAAAATCCAGAGTAAAGACCTGGTGGACGATACAAAGTTACAAAAAGAAGAGGTTTTCTTGCCTTGAAATTTGGATGAGGGAAACTAAGGGTTAAATGTTTTTAAAAGAGCTGTAATTATTAGGGATGCACGATATTGGGATTTTGGCCGATATCCGATATGCCGATATTTTAAAACTCATGTAGCCGATAACCGATACCGATGTTAAAGCTGGACAAAAATAAGTAGTCATTGAAAATAGCAGTTTTGTTATCCATTTCTGACACTTTGAAAAATAATATACTCAAATATATTTTCATATGCTGATATCAAATTGATTTTTAAAAACGCGGTATCGATCTATTTTACTTTCAAAATCTCGTGAAATTTCATCGTTCTGTTACAAACTCTCATGATATTTTGCAAATTCTTGTGAGATTTTGTTAGTAAGATAGATCGATATATCAACATATAAAAATATGGCAAAATTTCGTGAATTTTCGGGGTATTTCGTAGCATAACGATGACATATAGCAATATTTCATTAGTAAATGAGATTGATATGGTGTTTTTAAATGGCAATATATCAGCATATGAAGATATTGTGATATTTTATTGTATCAATATTTTTTCCCTCGTCTTTAGAAGTTTTTAAGTCTGTAAAAAAGAAGTTTTTGAGGAAGAAGAAGAACTAGTATTTTATTTTTATTTTTTAGACTTTAGAAACTCAGAAGCTGATCAAATATCGGGTTAAATATCGGTGGGGTGGCCGATGTCCGATATTCAGTTTTAAGGCCGATACCGATAGGGGGCCGATTATATCGTACATCCCTAGTAATTATTAACTGCTTTTGGAGTAATCAGTAAGTCAGACTGAAAGACTGATGAATTAAATAAGGGTAGAAGGTATTCTGCCCTCATGTTAACATCAAAGTTAACATTTATTAAAATAAATTGGAAAACAATCTGACACCTAATATTGCCTCTAAATGAGACACATATTTTATTAACCCTTTTTACACTTCGTAACCTAAAGCCTGGTATATCTTATAAATAAGTTTAATAATGTGTTTATAATAATAACTGCTTATTCAGCCACTATTTAATACAGATAGCACAATAACAGGTTAAGTTATAATGAAGTACTAGTTTTTTTTTAATTCTGCATACTTTAAATATTTAGCCCTCAATATTTTTGGAAAAAACATCTTTATACAAGAGAAGGAAGTTTATTAATGAATTAATTGTTAGTGGATTAGATCAATTAACTTTAGATAGATTCTCAATGCTGATCTTATTCTAAGGGCCAAATAGTGGTTCCACTGGTAGATCCCTCTGCTTTAGATGGAGTATTTTTACTGGAGGTGAGAAGCTGAACCAGTGGCTGAAGGTCAAAACCTGCAGAGGATGCAACTCACTGGAAGTTGCTGGGTGTGCCGATGTCAGCCTTGGTCAGCTTCTTCTTCTTGCTTTTGCTCTTCTTGTCCCTGCGGACCAGGCCGCTGTGGCTCAGCATGTTGTTGAGGTGGTAGGGCTGATGGTGGCTGTGGGAGTTCTGGAAGCGGAGGCTGGTGATCTCTGGGTTCTTGATGTCCACCGTGGCCATAGGCAGAGCTGGACCTGAGAAGATCCAGAGAAACGTATGAGTGGGTTGGCTATCAGAGCGAGCCACTGAGGCTTCATCAACGGAGGGACTTCCTCTGGACAGTCAGCAGGTCCATCATACATCTACTCAGCTCCAATCAGATCAAAACTACTGAGGTGAATTTCTCTTCCTGTGAGCAGATGTAGCTCTGGGACTGAAATAAGGAACGTTGATTATCGTTCCAGCCTCACATGATGCATGAGGCCCTCGACCCAAAGCACAGAGAAACAGAAACATTTCTTCCAAATCGATACAGAGGAAACGTTCAGCATCCCCCAATTCTTCATCAGTTCCTTCCTCATAATCTGAGGAAACCAACAACAACCAGCAACATCTGACATAAGCACTAATCCACTCCTAATCCCGGGCTAATCCCTGGTCTCCCCCCTAGGATACTGGGGTTCTACTACTAGACCAAGAGGCTTTCCTTCAATCTGTCAACTCTGCAGCAGGCCTGATTACAGAACACAGGCGTCTGAGAGCACAGACTGGGACTCACTGGGAACACTGGTTTCCTAATCAGTGGAACCAAACAGGGATGGATCCAAAGTTTGAAGTTTCTAGAGGTTTTACTGGAAGGTGGTTTTATTACTTCAAGGTGGATCCTGAGCCGGTTAGAGAGGAATCCAATGTTTCCGGATTACAGTCAACGGCTATTCTTAATCACTACATTTAATCATTACGGCAATAAAAAAAGATGACTTTAAGACAATTCACAGCAGAATAAATGGCATGTTGCCGCAGCAACCATGGGATACGCCACAGCAACGCAGCAGTCATCCCAGCTGCTCAGTCCCCGCCGGGATGATCAGGGTTTCTCCCTTTTTATTATTTTATACCTGATGGGCAGCCAGATTTTACTGCCCCTTTGTTAAACTAATTCAGTTTATTTCTATAGCACCAATTCACCACATGTCATTTCAAGGCACTTTCCAGTTCACCACATCATCCAATCAGATTGATTCAAAGTTTTCTATCGAAGGAAAACCAGTTGATTGCATCAACTCTTCAGCAATCCCTCACACTAAGAGTGCTTGTAGCGACAGTGGAGAAGAAAAACTCCCTTTGAACAGGAAGAAACCTCCAGCAGAACCAGGCTCAGTGTGAGCGGCCATCTGCTGAGGCCCACTGGGGTTCAAGGAGACAGAAGCAGACATAGAAAAAGAAGCATAGATACAAAAGGCAACTGTCAACCAGCTCCACAGGCGGCCCCATCCAGGAAACACACAGCCAGGCAGACAAGCTCCGAGCCAGCTCCCATGCCAGAGGATGAAGAGAGCACATCCAGTTAGTCACAGTCAGAGAAACAGGACCACACTGGAAAACAGGCCAAGCTCCAACATCTATAAACAAAGGTGTTGATGGCAGCAGCACAGTTGATATTTCTCTCCAGGATGGAGTCACAGCCAAACAGGAACAGACCAGATGAAGCTACTATGAGAAAAAGCAGAGAGAGCAGAATGTTAGAGATTGAACTAACAGATTCTGCAGAGTGGGAGAATAGAGATAGAATGAAGCAGAATGATGAAAAAGGGGTTCCTATGTCCTGCAGAATTCTAAGCCTAACTAAGAAGTTTATATATATTAAAGTCATTATACTGGTAAAAGTGATACAAAGGATAGTATGAAGAGTTGGCAGCACCTTCTGGCTGGCATGTGAACACACAGAAAGCCACTTAAGTGTCACTTAAGCAGTGGAGGAAACTGCACGATAATCTGATGACCACCAGAGGGCGCCACAGCTGGACGGACCTCATTAAGGTTAGCCAACATCAAACCAGTGGATTTAACCACAAGTGGTTTAAAGAGCGAGTTTGGCTCTGTGGGAGCGAGCGCGGTAAACGGCTTTACTACAACATGAAACATTAATATTACACAAAATAGTTTCTATTAAAACAGAGATGCTTTATTTCAAAGCTCTGGCTGTTTGTGGTCTGTTCTGTATATCGACCTGATATGTAATAGTTGCAACCAACGCAGCCCAGTCTTCTTCATTTTAATAAACATCTCTGTTCAACATACAGGAGAGAAATGTGTCCAGCTGTGATGGCAGCACCCACAACCAATGGTATGAGGTACAGATATTACATTGAGGAATGCAACATTTTTATTGTTCTCAATTCTGTCAACAGTCTCTGATTATCTTGTTGGTTCCTCGTTTTTCCTTTATTTACATGTTTTTGTAAATATTTTCTGCTTTTTATAAATTCACAGGCTGATTCCTAAATCAGGGTGTTTTGGACAGATAGTTGGTGTTTTAGTATCGTCAATAATATCCTCGAATATTACAATATAATGCTCGCATTTTTCTGGATGACTACCAGTCGCCCGGAGGAGCCCTGACCTTTGACCTGGAGCTAGTTTTTTCCCGACGGAACCCTTTGGTGCAGAAACTTTGGTTCCATTTAACTAGTAGCTAAGTGTAAAGAGTTCTCCCTGATGGACATACTGATGGACGACCAGTAAGACTCAAAACTATGAACCCGCAGCGGGACCATGTGGGTGGCCTCCTTCTGGACTGGGGGGGTGGGGGGGCAGACACATCCTCACCACATCAACAGAGAGGTTCTGGTTCTGATGACCTCAGTAGCTCCTATACATGAAGATCAATGAACAGATAATCTGTTATTAAACCTTCTGATCAGTCAGAGCTTGGTTCCATTTATGAACAATTAAAAAAAATCTTCTGGTAAATTTTGCCTTGAAGACGAAACCAGCTCCAATCTGAAGGGATTACAGATTAGGCTTAAAGTGGCTTAAATGTGTTCTACATATGGCCCGGTCCAGGTTGCCGCTGACCAGGTCAACCTGCAGCAGGACGTCACCATCTGGGGGGAAACACTGCGTCTGCTTCTGATTGGTCGCTCAGCACCTCCGTCCATCAGCCACCAAAACCAGAAAAGCTGAAAGTGTTACCGTTTCTGGACAGGACGCCGTCATCCAGTCATCATCTGTGGGCAAACTCCAGACAGACACAGTGGCTCTAGAACAGCTGGTTCTACCGGGGCGCTCCTGCAGAGCTCCCTCAGAGACCGTGAAAGGATCCAGACAGAGAGCGGCCCAGAGTTCACCAGCAGAGCTGCGTCTGACTGTTAGCATGTAAACTGATGATACGGCTCCTGGAAACCATTTCAGATGCTCCGCTTTGTTCCTCATATTCACTCAGTCTGGAACAAATTCTTTCTACTCTTCTTTAACAGCTCTCCAACTGAGCTTTGCTGCTCTGCAGCTCCTCCAGATCCCTATTCTTCTCTGACCAACATCCAAGTAGGCCATCTGGCCTAGTTGTTCAGGTGTGTTGGGATGCAGGATGCATCCGATAGCTGCAGTACTGTGGTTCTAGAGGACCCACGCTGCAGGTTTATCCATTCTGATGTAAATTAGAGCAGAAACGCAACCCTGACCCGTCAGCTGTGGTTCCTGTGTAAAAGTTTTGAAAACCATTTTTTTTAAGTTTAGTGGCGTCCAAACATCTGAGATCAGAGAAAGCAAAGAGTCCATCCAGCGACCTGCTGGTCTGCAGCCCAGGTGGGGGTGTACAAAAGCTGCTGCCTCAGAATGGGAGGGGCACTGCTGCACCGCTTCTGTTTGCTGAAAACAGTGGAAACAGCAGCAACCAGCAGCAGTTGGGGAGGGGGGACGGAAAGCAGAGACTAACCCGTTTTCCGTTGCCTCCGGTTCAGCAGGTCGTTGACCGCCACCCTGAAGCGCTTGGCTTCTTCTTCGCTGGCAAAGTTCAGACCGACCTGACAGCTCTGAGGAAGAGAAGGAGGAAGAGGCGGCTGAAACAGAGCTGCGTTCAGGAAACATTGGCTTTGAAAACAACAAAAAAAGGCTGAAACTTACGTCTCCTGCAAAAGTGATGAAGTAGGGCCTGGGGCTGCTGATGAAGAAGCTGTGGTAGAGCTCCTGTTCAAACATCGTTTTTCCTTCCTGCAAAAAGGTCAAACAGGCTGTAGGTTCTGACCCACTGAGGGAGGGGATCAAAGCAGGGACCAAATAGAGCAGCTAGGTTAGGTTAGCGTAGCTAAACTAGATCAAATACTAAAGATTTTCAGAGACATTTCAGAAAAACAAAGAATCTCCAAAGGGTGTTTTCTCCCAATAAAACCAACCAGTTCATCAACTTTCTTTATCTCCTTACAGTTTTTGTATGTTTAAACTTTGTACAATGCAGCAGATGCTAGATGATAACAGTTAGCATTCTTCCCTCAGTGTCCAGGAGAGAGACTAACCCTGAGCTTCAGGAATGAAGAAGCTTATTTTCTGCTTCTCTCAAACGATGTAACGTTTGTTTAAACATTGAAGTAAAACCTTAATTCCTCATTCTCTCCTTTGATAACTTCAGATGTTTCTCCAGGCCTATTTTTCTTCACATGTGCTCAAAGTTGGGTTTTAGGTGGGAATCCCTCTGTGTAAATGAACTGTAATGAATAAGCTGAAAACTTGAGGGGAAAGACTCTGAATGTTCTAGGATTCTATCTCTACAGAAAGAGAGAGAAGTAAACATCAAATAGTGTTCACTGCGTTAGCTTAGCATAGCATGGCAGGCTATTTCGTGAACTTGGCAGATGGTAAAGGATCAGGAAATGAAGGGTTCTGGGGGGATGAGTGGGTTCTGTGGTTTTGGAAGGATTAGTGGGTTCTGTGGTACTGGGAGGATGAGTGGATTCTGTCGTACTGGCAGGATGAGTGGGTTCTGTGGTTGTGGAAGGATCAGTGGGTTCAGTGGTACTGGGAGGATGAGTGGGTTCTGAAAGGATCACTGGGTTCTGTGGTTCTGGAAGGATGAGTGGGTTCTGTGGTACTGGAAGGATGAGTTGGTTCTGTGGTTCTGAGAGGATGAGTGGGTTTTGTGGGTCTTGGAGGATGAGTCGGGTCTGTGGTACTGGGAGCATGAGTGGGTTCTGGAAGGATCAGTGGGTTTCTCTGGTTCTGGAAGGATGAGTGGGTTCTGTGGTTCTGGAAGGATGAGTGGGTTCTGTGGTTCTGGAAGGATGAGTGGGCTGTGGGAGGATGAGTGGGGTCTGTTGGTCTGTGGTGGGAGAATGACTGGGTTCTGTGGGAATGTGATTCTGGGAGAATGAGTGGGTTCTGTGGGTCTGTGATTCTGGAAGGATGAGTGGGTTCTGTGGTTCTGGAAGGATGAGTGGGCTGTGGGAGGATGAGTGGGGTCTGTTGGTCTGTGGTGGGAGAATGACTGGGTTCTGTGGGAATGTGGTTCTGGGAGAATGAGTGGGTTCTGTGGGTCTGTGATTCTGGAAGGATGAGTGGGTTCTGTGGTTCTGAGAGAATGGGTGGGTTCTGTGGTTCTGGAAGGATCACTGGGTTCTGTGGTTCTGGAAGGATCAGTGGGTTATGTGGTTCTGGAAGGATCAGTGGGTTATGTGGTTCTGGAAGGATCAGTGGGTTCTGTGGTACTGGGAGGATCAGTGGGTTCTGGGAGGATGAGTGGCTTCTGTCTGTCTGTGGTTCTGGGAGAATGAGTGGGTTCTGTGGGTCTGTGGTTCTGGGAGGATCAGTGAGTTCTGTGGTTCTGGAAGGATCAGTGGGTTCTGTGGTACTGGGAGGATGAGTGGGTTCTGGGAGGATGAGCAGGTTCTGTGGGTCTGTGGTTCTGGGAGGATGAGTGGGTTATGTGGGTCTGTGGTTCTGGGAGGATGAGTGGGTTCTGGGAGGATGAGTGGGTTCTGTGGGTCTGGCTATAGTTTGTTTTGCAGATTTTTAGCTGAAGACTGAAAAAAAATAGTTTCTGCAGGTTTGAATTAAGAGGAATCGACTGATAAACGTCCCTTTTTGTCGGATCAGAACCACCCGGCTGCAGAAAGGTTCTGATGAAGACTGCGGTGAGTCCGACTCACCTTGATGTCGAACACCCTGATGAAATAGGACCTCTGAGGATTGTCTTTGACCAGGCAGACCACCCCGCAGCACCTCTTCATCCAGCAGCCGCTCCGCTCGGCCCGGTACACCTGCACCACGGCCGAACACAGCGTCTGAACACACAGGGAAAAACCAGGTTAGCTTCTTGAGGGCCAGCAGAACTTAGTGGGCCATCAGTGGATTGGAGCGTCGGGAGAACAGAGCACGTCCTTCATCTCTGATAATCAGATCAGATGCAAATATTCTACCAGGAAGAAGAATATTCAGGTGCAGGCGGCTGAGGGGCCAAACATGCTGCAGACGACCCTAAATGACACAACAACTTTGGGAGGAGCCAAGCAGATGGTTTCTCCCCATCGGTGGATCAGAGGTTCTGTTAAAGTGCTTTACTCTGGACACTGAGAGAGGAAACGCTGAGGAATACTTCCCCGTTGGGTCAGAGCAGCTCCAGGAAGTCAGTTTGACTGTGAAATCAGCACTCTAAAGCCGGGCCAGAGGACAGAAACTTCCGGATTCTCACTGACAGGGATGAGGGCTCAGCTAAAGTCCACCTGGACTTCGACTAGGCCATTCTAGGCCTTCTACCTGGTCCTCAGCTGCCTCTAACCTCCACCTTCACAGAAAAACATCCCCACAGCATGACACTGCCACCACTATGTTCGATGAGATGTTTTTAATGAAAAGAATTAATTTCCTGAACTCCCTCATGGCTAGCAGTGCTAATCCTACCCTGACCCCTCCTCTGGAGCAGAACCTCTGCTAACATCAGGTTGGCAGGTTCTCTAACAGGTGTCTGCTGATGAAGGTGGATAAAGAATCCATCCTGTCCTTCCTGGGACTGCTGAGCATGAGAGATTAAAGCCCAGGAGGCGGAGCATGGCAGCAGGAGGAGCCCATGGACAAGACAGGGGGGACCTCTGGAACTCAGCGTCATGTTGATCTGCAAACCCTGCCACAAAAATTGAATCTAAAACTTTTCTCTTCTAAACCTAGGAAACAGTTTGGATGCACGGTTTCCAACAACCACCGCATCCAAAATGGTTCTGATGAGGTGATGCTGAATGGCTGCTACAAACAGCTGTACCCAGACCAGCTGTTTACAGGTGAAACATGGAGCAGATCTGCTACCTGATACCAGCTGACTGACCGTCTGTCTGCTGGCAAAACATCACAATGATTCCCATCTAAACAACAAGGCTGGAAACCTGCTTCTGCTAAAGGGTCAGCTGGTTCCCGCAGCACACCTCCCTCCCATGCAATTCCAGACCAGATCCTCTGCAGATCCAGGCCTCTGCAGATCCAGATCCTCTGCAGATCCAGACCTCTGCAGATCCACATCCTCTGCAGATCCAGACCTCTGCAGATCCACATCCTCTGCAGATCCACATCCTCTGCAGATCCACATCCTCTGCAGATCCAGACCTCTGCAGATCCACATCCTCTGCAGATCCACATCCTCTGCAGATCCACATCCTCTGCAGATCCACATCCTCTGCAGATCCACATCCTCTGCAGATCCAGACCTCTGCAGATCCACATCCTCTGCAGATCCACATCCTCTGCAGATCCACATCCTCTGCAGATCCACATCCTCTGCAGATCCACATCCTCTGCAGATCTAGGTCTCTGCTGAAGGAGGGAATAGAAACCAGATCCCGATTCATGGATATGCTTCCTGAAGTCTGGACTAAAACCTTTGGGGATTAAAGTAAATTTGTTCCCAGCAGCTCCTGGTCAGTCAGTACAGCTGCAGCCATGATGGATGTGATCTAAGGTCATGCTGAGGAAGAGGAGGAGGTTCACATGCTCCTGCCTGCAGAGGAGTAGGAAGAGGAGGTGCACCTGCTCCTGCCAGCAGAGGAGTAAACTTACAGCGCATTTTCTGCCCAGGTAGCCGAACAGACAGTCGTTCTCCTGCGGGGTGAGGAGCAGGGAGCCCACGTTCCCAGCCCTGCGGGGCGGAGGGTGGCTGTTCATGGCTCCGAACTTGATCCGGTTCCCCGGGAGAGGCGCGTTTCGGGAGGACCTGGTCTTAAGCGTCCCTCCTCAGGACAGACATCCATGCGGGCTCCGGCGGCTGTGGCCTGCGACCATCTCCGCTCAGGAGGAGCGAGCAGGGAAGGCTGCTGGATTCCAGGAAACTTCCTGCTTCAGGAAAAGCTCCTTTTCTTCTCCGCCCGGTGAAAATATCCAGCTACGCAGTCTGCGAATGTCCGCAGGTGGATAAACACGCAACTTTGATGCGGGAGGTCCAGCAGCGGGCTGGGATCTGTGGATGGATCCAACATGGAGGAGGAGGGAGGGGTCCACTCCAGCCAGGCAGCGGGGGAGAGAGCTGCCTCAGAAAGCCTCCTCCCAGCCTCACCCCCCGCTCTCATCAGACGCAAACCGGATCCTAGCAGCGGCGGTACAGACCGGCTGATAATAAAGCTGAAAGACCGACTGATTGCGGCTGCTGCTACATGCGGGGCGAAGCGGCCCTGAATGCCCCCCTACCAGATGGTACAGGCCGCTGAAGCAGGAGGAATGCTGCTTTGCGGAGGAAACGGGTGGGAGGGGGAGAGGGGGGATGCTGGAGGGTGACGTTGCCTAGTGACGTTTACATGGCGCACATGACGCGTTTCACGTTTTGTACACAAAGCAGAACGCAGGGTCAGCAAGGTTCAGCCGCTCACCCTTATGTAACATTAGCTTTACTAGAATATTATTATTATTATTATTTTTATTATTATTATTATTATTATTATTATTATCACATGGTTTAATGTCAGGATCACACACTGTATAAACAAAAGTAATACTATTTCATGTTTTCAGAATCCAATCATTTTCAAGAAGGTTTGATTTTCACTTCACAGGTCGCTGTGTGAGAAGATTCACTTTGGACAGGTAACCCTGATGAGACAGGAAACAATCTAACAGACACCATCACAGTGTTTGACTGTGACCACCTTCACGCAGATGATCCACAGATATGGATATCCATGGAGAGAATCCACACACAGACATGGAGATCCACTAAGAGGAACCACAGACATGGAGATCCATGGAGAGGATCCACAGACATGGAGAACCTGAGGAGAGGATCCACAGACAGACATGGAGATACTTGGAGAGGATCCACAGACATTGAGATCCACGGTAAGGATCCACAGATGTGGAGATCCACAGAGACGATCCACAGACATGGAGATCCTGAGGATAGGATCCACAGACAATCATGGAGATCCACGGAGAGGATCCATGCAAACACATGGAAATCCATGGAGGAGATCCACAGACATGGAGATCCACAGAGAGGATCCACATACAGACATGGAGATTCATGGAGAGGATCCACACAAAGACACAGAGATCCTGAGGAGAGGATTAACAGACAGACATGGAGATCCATGAAGAGGATCCACAGACATGGGGATCCATGGAGAATCAAATATTTTTTGTACAGATTTTTTATTATTATATGTTAGAGATAGAGTTTTATGAGTTGTATATTTTTAAATTGTGTTTATGGGCCCAGCTGACGGAATTCATCTTCACTCCTTCCTGCAGAGGAAAGCATTAAATAGCATGTCATTTGTACAACATAATTTTAAAGAATGCAGTTTCTGAAACTATATAGTACAAAAAAGAATAAAAAACTTGTAATATCCTTTAATATATTTACCATAGATATAAAAATATCTGCATAGTAGAGAGCTAAGGAGAGACTGTGGTCCCTAAGGGACCTACGTATCTCAGGGGCCACAGCTCTTAAGGAGCTGAGTGCCTTCAGCCTGGAAAACTGGAATGTTTTATCGTTTACCTTAATGATGATTTAAGGAGCTGAAGGATTGATACTAGAGCTATGAGATTATCCGATGCAGATCCGCTTTCATCTAATTTAAATAACACATTAATTCATTCCAACTAATCTGATCTTTATATATATATATATATATATATATATATATATATATATATATATATATATATATATATATATATATATATATATATATATATATATATTTTACATTTAACCTGCAACATCATCATGGCACCACTAGGTGGCAGTAAAACATCATTACCATATCAACTAATGCAATTGTATAGCACGTCAGAGTTTCATTTTATTTAATTTCCATCATTCCACTCTGAAAGACTCTCACAGACTTTGAGCTTTCAATAAGCAGGAAACAATAGATGGATTTAAACCAGATTTAGAATTCAGAAAAAGGATATTTGTTCTCTTTAGTTGTTGTGACACATCATCATGCTTTGATCTGAACCAGTGGTCCTCTGGATTTTATTACCTGCTGCTCATCAATGACTCTAGAAACCCGCAGATCAGCCAGCTGATTCATCTGGGCTTCAGGGATGCAGGACATGGGCCCCTCAGGACCAAAGCTAAAATGCAGGACAGTCTGCAGATCACCACTGCTGCACAGACTGATCCAAGCTTTCTGTAAAGCTCCGATCTTGGTTTGGAAATGTGAGGGAAAATGTTTATTGGATTAGTCCTCAGTGCAGTTTTAAGAATTATTTTAGTTTTAGGCTGATAGTTAGCCATAAACAAAGAAAGAAAATAATCATCAACCCTGTTTAGCATTAGGAAGGTCCAGATTTAGGGAATTATTTCAATTATTTAAATTCAAGTCTTTCTATCTGAGGTAAGTAAGGATGAATCAAATCCCTCTCTGCTTGATGTCAGAGGAATGGGAGAGAGACTGAGAGAAAGTCCTTTGTAGATTTGGTTTGATGGGTTTTATGGTTTTTATGGCTTCCTTCAATCAGAGGTTTCTATAAACTCAGACAGTTTTCCATTATAGAAATTCTGGAAATGATGTCTAATAGTACTATGGATAGCAATAATAGCATGGATAGCTATGATAGCATTGAGAGCAATGATAGCATGACGCTGAAAGCTTCTGAGGTGAAGTTAGATGGATGATTACCAGAGGAAGTCTTTGAAGGCAACTCATCCAAAATGCTGCTGTCATTAAGAAAGCAAGCAAAATATAACAATTCTGTAACTCAGAATGTTTATGGCAAATGTTTACATTTGATCACTACTGCACTTTAATGAATGGAAATGTCATGAGAGCCGTACTAAACTAAACTTTATTCAGTATTCACTGAAAATGACTATAAATGTATAAGTCTAATAAAGTTAAAGTCTGTTCCTCTGCTCTGATGTCCAGATGTTTAAAGGCCTCATGTCCATCTAGTTACCATAACATGGTTTGGCTTAAAATGTGTGAAAAGTGTCCTTTAGTGAGGAGAAGTGCCACTCAGAGTAGAAGAAGCCTTGGAGAGAAGCCTGATCACAGTGTTCTTATGTCATTTTTATTTTTTACCAGTTTGTTTTTCTTGCTATAAAAATATTATAGATCAATCAATAAACGGACAGATGAATGAGATGGAAAAGAGGCAGTGTTCTGTTTTTCTGGTCTCTATCTTGTGTTTCTAACACAAAATTCTGGAGAAAGGATGGAAATTAACTTGGGAGTCAAAGACAGCCTTGGCAGAACCCAAAGAGCCCAGCCAGCTGCCTTTACCTGTAGAGAGAACGTTTCGTTAAAGATGCTTCCGGTTTCCTGGGTGTAAAAATGGAGCCGGGTCAAGCTAAACGGGCAAAATGGGGCTAAAGGGAGCGCTGGTGCATGGGAACAACTCAAAGGACAAACTACCCCACTGTGACAGAACGGTTGCTTCTTCACAGAAGAAAACAAACCAAGGCTGAACCATAGAGGAGCTGTAGGAGCTGTCTTCCTCGACTAAAGTAAATTAGCTTTATAATCAGCAAATAAATAACTTTGGACTGTCTAAACACAATACATATCATCCCAAAGTGGAAGTTCACATTGCATCAAAAACAGAAATATCATTACATCAGAACCACTTTTCCAACACGCAGCCAGAGCAACAAAGATGCTTCAGTCGAGCATCAGAACTAAACTTGTACAAGAATCAAAAATTAAGCAGCATGCAGGTTTTTGCTGCTCTTGCTGCTTTAAGTGTGAACGTAGCATAACAGTGGCTAGCTTCCAGCCATTGAGTCCTGCACAAGCATTGGGGGTCGATTTGTTCATGTGTCAGGGTACGCGCACCGGGGGAGGACAAGCAGACGACCATGATTGACGTGTCAGGAACCAGTCGTGTACAATAGACCTTGTTTTGTGATTGGTAGACATTACTCATTGATTTTCACTGTAGCAGGGACCATTTATTTTTGTTTCACTTCAAGGCCTTCTATTTCACTGCTTGCTACGCGGCTATGGGGAGATCTTCAAGCTGCATGGTAAAAAATGCATTAGAAAATATCTCCTACTGCACCTTTAATTGTTTAAATAGTTACACATCTAAACAAATACTGACTCCATCTATCCGCCTTGTGATGTATTCCTATCTCCTGCTAGGGGAATCTAATAATCCAACCAGAAATGGTCACAATAGAGAAAAAAAAAAGCTGCAGTGGAAAGGAACCATAAAGCAGAGATTATGAAGTTTAGAACTGAGCCTCATTTTCAGGGTAATCTAATCTAAACGTTCCGCCTAATGGCCACCATCCTGTCTGGCTGGGATGTTTCCGGTCCATATATCCAGATCTGCAACCACAGCTATTCGACGTTCACATCCATTAGATCACTCCTGATCCTGCCAGAACCACACCGACAGAAAGAAACAAAAAGTGGAAATATTCTGTTGAATCACATCAGGTTAACATAGATCTATACATAGCAGATAAGCCCCTCTATTAAAGTATAATATTATCTAGTTTATTTCTGCTCTAATTTTAGGCATAAAGGAAATGTTAGTTAACTGAAGAATAAACATTTATCTGTTTTCAAATGAGAAATGAGATTAAAAAATAATCACCCCCTTTGAACATAACCCATTCATCATCCAACCCATCTTCTCCTGCTTCATCGGTGGGGCTGGTGCAGTATACGGGTGAGAAGCGGGGTCACTCTGGACAGGTCGCCATTCTGTCAACACAGAGACACACAACCACCCACCCTCATTTACCTTAACCCTACCCTTTAAACAAGCCAGTTAACCTAACAGCTAATTTTTGGGGGCTGTGGGAGGAAGCCAGAGTACCCAGAGAGAACCCACGCATGCTCAGGGAGAACATGCAAACTCCCTGCAGAAAGACCCTGGGCCGGGAATCGAACCCATTCGTCTTTCATTCACAGTATTACACTGTGATTCAAAGTGCCTGATGAGGAAACGATATGGAAGAAATCATTGATATCCAACTATCTGCCCTGAGATAAGCCATTCCTCATCCTCAGAGAACCGCAGCGATTCCCCGAAAGAGACCAGAGACCCGGATGAGAACCGGGAGAGACCAGAGACCTGGATGACATCCGGGAGAGACCAGAGACCCGGGTGAGAACCGGGCGAGACCAGAGACCCCTATGAGATCTGGGAGAGACCAGAGACCGGATGAGAACTGTGAGAGACCAGAGACGCGGATGAGCTTCGGGAGAGACCAGAGAGCTGGATGAGATCCAGGAGAGACCAAAGACCCGGATGAGCTTCGGGAAAGACTAGAGACCTGGATGAGAACCGTGAGAGACCAGAGACGCGGATGAGCTTCGGCAGAGACCAGAGACCCCTATGAGATCTGGGAGAGACCAGAGACCCGGGTGAGAACCGGGCGAGACCAGAGACCCCTATGATATCTGGGGGAGAGACCAGAGACAGGATGAGAACTGTGAGAGCCCAGAGACGTGGATGAGCTTCGGGAGAGACCAGAGACCCGGATGAGATCCAGGAGAGACCAAAGACCCGAATGAGCTTTGGGAGAGGCCAGAGACCTGGATGAGAACCGTGAGAGACCAGAGACGCGGATGAGCTTCGGCAGAGACCAGAGACCCCTATGAGATCTGGGAGAGACCAGAGACCCGAATGAGCTTCAGGAGAGACCAGGAACCCAGATGAGAACCGGGAGAGACCAGAGACCCGGATGAGAACTGTGAGAGACCAGAGACGCGGATGAGCTTCGGGAGAGACCAGAGACCCGGATGAGATCCAGGAGAGACCAAAGACCCGGATGAGCTTCGGGAGAGACCAGAGACCTTGATGAGAACCATGAGAGACCAGAGACGCGGATGAGCTTCGGCAGAGACCAGAGAACCCTATGAGATCTGGGAGAGACCAGAGACCCGCATGAGCTTCGGGAGAGACCAGGAACCCAGATGAGAACCGGGAGAGACCAGAGACCCGGATGAGAACTGTGAGAGACCAGAGACGCGGATGAGCTTTGGGAAAGACCAGAGACCCGAATGAGATCCAGGAGAGACCAAAGACCCGGATGAGCTTCGGGAGAGACCAGAGACCCGGATGAGAACCATGAGAGACCAGACACGCGGATGAGCTTCGGGAGAGACCAGAGACCCGGATGAGATCCGGGAAAGGCCAGAGACCCGGAGGAGAACCGTGGGAGACCAGAGACACAGATGAGATCCGGGAGAGAGCAGCCGACAAACATCACTCCAAAAGCTCATTAATGTCTCATCCATAAAACGACGGGAAAACTCATAACAACAATTAAAGCTTGATCTCTCTTTAACTATCAGAAAGAGACTAGAGACCTCCAGGGAACATCCCCCCATCCCCACCCCGACCCAAACCACAAGAACACAAGGCCTGTCTCGAAGTTACCAAACACATCTCCAACATGATGGATGGTCTGTGTGCTCGTTTGATCCTGTCTCCTGAGTGAAGTGACCTGAGATCAGAGGGATTGCACATTTTTACTAACATGATGGTGCCCTCCTGGAGCACGCTTTCTGACCCGGGTTCTAAATTTGCTGGTTCAGGGTCTCTTTTAGGGCTCTGAATAGCCAGTCAGTGTGAAGGACTCTGCTTCTTTAGCAGACCAGCTCACTTTATGAATGTCTATTAAAATCTTTCAACGATGTGCCACTCTCACAGTACTGACAGGTCCAAATAATGGTTCTTAGAGCTGTAAATGAGGGGCTTTACTCTGGTGTCAGGAACAGGGGAAAGGAGTCAGGGTGTCCTCGGTGCAGGGAGGGTTTGCAGGTCCTGTTAAAGTTGGTGTAGACCTGATGTTGTGTTTTGCTTCTCCTGGTTTTAATCTCCATGTTCGTTCATATTGTCTTTAGATTTGGTTGAATTCTCCAGTAAAGATAGAGAAGCTGTCAAGGTGCTGATCTTCATCTATCCACTCTAACATTAGCCTACATGTGTTTGTTTACATCAGCAATAAAAGCATCAGTCCTTTTCCCTGGGCGCACTGAGATGTCTGCCATTTCAAAGTAACAGTTCCAGTTCTCAGCAGCAGCGTCCCTGTTCACCAACTGGTGTTAATGCCGATAATCTGCCTTTTATTGTTAGCATTGTCCTCCTCCTTGCTGATTCCAAGTCAGATGGATACCAACGACTCGACCTGCTGTTCTCCAGCGACGTGGGGTCTGTTGTCTGGTGGGAGATTTGTACTTGAGTCTGCTTATTGTGACAGCTTCACAATAAGCAGGAAAGCAGGGGAACCTGTGGATCCAGGAGAGTTAATCAAAGCCATGATCTGAAGGCCAGTCCAAGGTCGACATCAGGCGGAATCCAGGCAAAACAGAGCACAGGATGAGTGACCAAAAGTCAGAAAAACAGATAGAACTAAACACAGGGAAATCTAGAGTTAGTCTCGCTAGAAGCTAGAATAATATGGCACCAGAGGCTGGGATAAAGAGGCATAAATAGCAGCAGGAAGAGGAGGATCTGATAGGAGATAATGAGCACAGGGTGGAGCAAAGCAGATGAGAGAAAAATGAGGAAACCCAGCCTGAAGGTGCCAAGATGTCATGACAGATTAATCCAAAGTCAGATAATACAAATCTTTTGAATATCTAATGCTTAGTTTCCCTCATCCAAATTGCAGAGCCAAAAAACCTCTTCTTTTTGTAACTTTGTATCGTCCACCAGATCCTTACTCTGAATTTTTAGATGAGTTTTCAGAGTTCCTCTCTCTTATTTGGTATTAAAAACTGACAGGGTCATCATAGTGGGAGATTTTAACATCCATGCTGACATTGAAAGCGATAGCTTAAGAGCAGCCTTTAATGCTATCTTAGACACTATTGGCTTTGTTCAAAATGTGAATAGTCCCACACATTCTCATCTTCATACTTTGGACATTGTGCTGACATACGGCATAGAATGTGAAGAAATAACAGTATTTCCTCACAACCCTGTCCTCTCTGACCACATTTTAATAACCTTCAGGATTGCTTTAACAGAGTTCTCCTCCCCCAAAAGAAGGTTTCACTTTAGCAGATCATTATCAGATAGTGCAGTTATAAATTTTAAATAATCTGTTTCACTTTCTCTCTCCTCTGTGTCGCAGAGCAGTGCTGCAGAGTGCAAAAGTTTAGCTTATTCCCCTTCACAGGTTGATGATTTTGTTTATGGGGTTGCTAGTTCTCTGCGTACTGCCTTAGACAACGCAGCTCCTTTGAAAATGAAAAACTTTAAAAAATAGAAACTGGCTCCTTGGTTTAATGCAGAGCTGCACACTCTGGGAATCCTACCTAGTCTGGAAAATTAGATTACTGCTGTATAAGAGGACCTTTTGTAAAGCAAGAGCAGCATATTTCTCCTGAAAGGAGAATAAGAATTATCCTAAATATCTTTTTAATAATCCTAGATATCTTTTTAAATCCAGTTGCCAAACTCACCGTCCATCCCACCTGCTCTTAGCAATAATGACTTTATGGGATTCCTTATAAATAAGATTGATCTTATTAAAAATTAGATAGTTAGCACTCCTCTAACTATGATTGGTTTATCTCTGGAAGGTGAGACAGCATCTGAGATTGTCATGGAATCTGAACTGGGTTTAGACTGCTTTGATCCAGTTGAACTTTCTGAGTTAGCAAAATTATTGTCTTCATCTAAGCCTTCAACTTGTATGTTAGATCCAGTTCCAACCAGGTTATTTAAAGGAGAAGTCCGGTTTTTAACACTTTTAGCCCATTTTCTGTAGTGTCCAGGATGAAATCGAATGATCGACACCAAAATTTTGACAATTGGTCCTGTCTCTGCTTTTTGGCTCATTTAGAATCAACCCCTGGCTGCTTTAGAATGGCTTTCATAGAGCATGTCCGATAATGTCCTTAAAACAACCTTAAACGTTCTTTTTTTAAAATCTGCTACTCACCGTGTCGTCAGCGCTGTTCAATGACGTTCCAAAAAAAGTTTCGTGAAGAAAAAACGTTCCTGTAGTGTTTTATTTAGCATTTTGTAAATCCCATTGAGTTCTGTTGGAATAGTCAATATTCCGCTGCCACCGGAAACGGAAATGGGGCCTGTTTACACAGTTGTAGTCTTTTCGCTTCACTCTGTGTACTCCGACGTCGAGAATCAAGAATCCACCTTTCGTATTCCATTTTCAGAGTTTTTTAAGTGTTTAACAGAGACGTTAGCACCTCGACGTCGGAGTACACAGAGTGAAGCGAAAAGACTACAACTGTGTAAACAGGCCCCATTTCCGTTTCCGGTGGCAGCGGAATATTGACTATTCCTACAGAACTCAATGGGATTTACAAAATGCTAAATAAAACACTACAGGAACGTTTTTTCTTTATGAAACTTTTTTTGGAACGTCATTGAACAGCGCTGACGACCCGGTGAGTAGCATATTTAAAAAAAAAGAACGTTTAAGGTTGTTTTAAGGACATTATCGGACATGCTCTATGCAAGCCATTCTAAAGCAGCCAGGGGGTGATTCTAAATGAGCCAAAAAGCAGAGACAGGAGCAATTGTCAAACTTTTGGTGTCGATCATTCGATTTCATCCTGGACACTACAGAAAATGGGCTTAAAGTGTAAAAAACCGAACTTCTCCTTTAAATAGCACTGAAAGAATAGCTCTGGTGAAAGTCACTAATGATATTTTCATGGCCTCAGATAATGGACTTGTACCTGCACTTGTCCTGTTATATCTCAGTGCTGCATTTGATACAGTTGATCATAGTATTATTTTAGAAAGATTTGAATATTTTATTAAGAATTAAAGGAACAGCTCTAGACCAGACTTAAATCCTATCTATCTGACCGATTTTAGTTTGTTCACGTCAATGATAAATCTTCCTCATGCTCCAGGGTTACCTGTGGAGTACCACAGGGATCAATGCTAGGAACAATTCTCGTTACTATATATATGCTCCCAACTGGTAGAGTTATTAGACAGCATGGGATTAATTTCCACTGTTATGCTGATTCTACCCAGCTATATCTGTTTATAAATCCTCAAACCTCATCCACAATCATTTGGCTATGTTTTATTAATATATTTAGGCTGAAATACATAGGGACCCCTTTTTCATCATTCTGCTTCATTCTATCTCTATTCTCCCACTCTGCAGAATCTGTTAGTTCAATCTCTAACGTTCTGCTCTCTCTGCTTTTTCTCATAATAGCTTCATCTGGTCTGTTCCTGTTTGGCTGTGACTCCATCCTGGAGAGAAATATCAACTGTGCTGCTGCCATCAACACCTTTGTTTCTAGATGTTGGAGCTTGGCCTGTTTTCCAGTGTAGTCCTGTTTCTCTGACTGTGACTAACTGGCTGTGCTCTCTTCATCCTCTGACATGGGAGCTGGCTCGGAGCTCGTCTGCCTGGCTGTGTGTTTTCTGGACGGGGCCGCCTGTGGAGCTGGTTGACAGTTGCCTTTTGCATCTATGCTTCTTTTTCTATGTCTGCTTCTGTCTCCTTGAACCCCAGTCAGCCTCAGAAGATGGCCGCTAACACTGGGCCTGGTTCTGCTGGAGGTTTCTTCATGTTAAAAGGGAGTTTTTCCTCTCTACTGTTGCTACAAGCATGCTGAGAGTGTGGCGGATTGCTGAGTAGTCAATGAGACAATGCAATCAACTGGTTTTCCTTAGATAGAAAACTTTGAATTGATCTGACTGGATGATGTGGTGAACTGTAAAGTGCATTGAGATAACATGTGCTGCGAATTGGTGCTATAGAAATAAACTGAATAGAATTGCTTCTCATCTCCTGCTCCTGTTTGGTCCAAAAAATGATCACTGATGTGCAGCAAGGAGGAGCCAGTGCAACAATAGAGGGGCATCTCTGTCCTGAAAAGCCTCAGGGAACCTGGGAAGCAGGGGACAGAGACACAGACCAGGGCCGGCTGCTTATCAATGAACATTTGTTTTTATTTATTGGAGCTTTAAAACCCTCAAAATAATAAAACTAAGCCTCCAAAGAGCAGAGAAACCACTGTGGGAGGGAATCCAGAGGGGAGGAACAGGTACGTAATCCTTATAGCAGAATAAAAGCTTTTATTTTGTGCATTCTAACGTATAGATTCACTAATGTCTTTAGAGTTTAGATATTTCCTCCCAACTTTTCCTCAACAAAATGTTTTTACAGTAGCTAAAAGTCAGACAATGACCTCTGCAGGGGAAACATGCGGTTACGTTCAGCTGGTGATTGTTGACCTTTTTGCTCAACAGCCATTTTAACATATGTAGGAAAGCATGGTCTAACATTTCAACAAAGGTCTGAGAACATTTCCCTCACTGGATCGGTCCTGAACGCAGACATTCAACGTCAGGGTCAGGTTAGAGGCGCCCTGCACAACGCAGCAATACAGAGGAGAAATGAGGGAGGAGGCCAAGATGACAGACCTGAAGCTTTGAACAGACAAAAACATGAGTTTAGAAGTTTAGGAGCACAGAAAGATAACAGCATCACAGCTTGCCTAAAACACCACGTCAGATGGGAACAAGCTTTGAAGGCTGGATCAAACTCAGCTGCATGAACAAAATGACCAAATATTCAGTGTGGCAGCAATCACAGCATTTAAACATGCACACATGTGGAACCACACAGGCTGAAACTGCCAACGTTCCCTCTGCCAAACACCAGCGTGATGCATTAGGATGAATGAGCTGCTCTGGAGCCACTGAAGGAAAAAAAAAAAACGTCTGATTGATGCAAAATGTTCTGTTTTTTATTCAGCCTTTAATGGATTGTTCCTAAAAACCTTTCTACACATTTTAGCTCTAAAGTTGAGGCCAGAGGAGCAACGATCTCTCAGGGACTGAAGGCAAAATACATCCTGCTGTTCTAGCAGCTTGTTTCTGATCAGAGGTTTTTCTCTCATTCTGAGGGCGAGAAAGGAAAAGTTATGAAGACTTCCTGCACCTCAGTTGATGCAAAGTAGGAAATATTCTGGCCAGATGTTTTTAATCATGTTTCAGTTGCAAAAATATACAGCAATGAAAAAAATTATCTTTATTGTTTTAGAGTTGAAACAAGTTGAAAGAGGCAGAATAAAATTAAAAACATTATTGATGCTGTTAGGGTCATCATAGTGGGAGCAGAGACCCCCCCACACACACCTTAAGGTGACCAACACCTCTCATCCCGCTGCAGTACCATGACTATTTAGGCACAGTCGGAGTTCTGGCTGAGTCTGACTGAACCATAAACGGAGCTTAGATTAGTGCTAATAATAATAAAATAAAGAACATTTCTTCCTCTATAAAGGTCTGCATTGCTTTGATGCCAATGGGAGGATGGACAAATGTCAGCATAGATTAAATGATTTTAAAAACTCCTTTTAGATTATTTTATTATCGATTTATAATAAGCAGATGCTTAACTTTACATATTTGGTATTTTCAGTATTCGGATTAATATGAAACTGATAATGTGATGTTGACAGATCCGACCAGCTTCAGCTTCTCCACAGCCTCCATGGTCATGGTCTTCTCTTATTAATGTTCTCCTGTTTTGTTTTTGCGGCCACTAGTGCCGCAAAAACAAACAAAAAAAAGAGATATTTAAATATTTCAGATTGTTATAGAACCAAACCCTTTTGGACCAGGACTTCTTGGAGTTCAGAAATGTGTTACTGATGCTAAGTGCTCGACTCTCCACCTGGATCAAAGCTCCTCACACTAAACTTTTAGTACTTTAGCTGCAGTTTTCCACATTCAGCATATCGACATGTGCTGAGAGGCAGTGCTGTTTGGCCATTTCCATTTGGGTTTCTGAAGGCTTTAGCATCAGGACACAATGGCTCGTCTGCTGTGGGGAAAGATCAGAACATTCCCACATCTCATCTGGTTCCAATCAGTCAGCCTGGACTGCCCTGTACTGCTCCGTTGTGTTTGTGTAAAACAAATCATTGAAAGGAGTCTCTAATGTTGCTGTGAACTGGGACTCGGCGTTTGGGGGGTCTGTCTTGTGGTCTGACTCATGATTTTTCCAGAGGCTCCTTTCTTTCTGTGGTTTTGTGGGACGCCAGGGTGGCTTCACCACATTTTGCTTGTTTTGGATTAGCTTTAGCATGAAAACTATTCAGCATCGAGGATCATTGAAGCTCCCAGCCTGAAGACAGCCTGCCGTCAGAAAGCCAGACAAACATGAGAAAGATCCCAGTAAACAAAAAAAACATTTAATCATTTTAGAAAAAAATAATGTAGTCCTTTTTTTCTGGTTAACCCGCTGACTGATACACGATCGAGGTTTCTATGATCCCAGAGATCCCATCCTATTAAAAATGATTAGATGACCTCAGTCTCATGCTAGTTCTTCTGTAGATCCATGAAAGCCTGAGTTCCCTCAGCCCATCAGTGGTTTATTCCCACTCTGCTCTGGAAAAGAAATGGTGGGAGATTTTCCATGACATTCCCGGAGGAAACCTCTGTGGCTTTGTTTCTAAAGAGCTGGGTCACTATGAGTTTTTCTCTGACCTCAGAAAACATGAGATTTGAATTACTTACATATGAGAGAACGGGGATGGGGGGGCTGAAAATACATTATGGACAGACTAAAAGAACTAAAAACTTTAGACTTTCTATTGACTAAGATGATGGATGGATGGATGGATGGATGGATGGATGGATGGATGGATGGATGGATGGATGGATGGATGGATGGATGGATGAATGGATGGATGGATGGATGGATGGATGGATGGATGCATGGTGGCTGGTGGATGAATGGATGGATGGAGGGATGGATGGATGACGGATGGATGGTGGCTGGTGGATGGATGGATGGATGGATGGATGGATGATGGATGGATGGATGGATGATGGTTGATGGATGATGGATGGATGGATGGATGGATGATGGATGGATGGATGGATGGATGGATGATGGATGATGGATGGATGGATGGATGGATGATGGATGGATGGATGGATGGATGGATGATGGATGGATGATGGATGGATGGATGGATGGATGGATGACGGATGGATGGTGGCTGGTGGATGGATGGATGGATGGATGGATGGATGATGGATGGATGGATGGATGGATGGATGATGGTTGATGGATGATGGATGGATGGATGGATGGATGATGGATGGATGGATGGATGGATGATGGATGATGGATGGATGGATGGATGATGGATGGATGGATGGATGGATGGATGATGGATGGATGATGGATGAATGGATGGATGGATGGATGGATGGATGATGGATGGATGGATGATGGATGGATGGATGGATGGATGATGGATGGATGGATGGATGGATGGATGGATGGATGGATGGATGATGGATGGATGGATGGATGGATGGATGGATGGATGGATGGATGGATGGATGGATGATGGATGGATGGATGGATGGATGGATGGATTTAATCTTGAAACTTACCTTATTAGATCAAACATCTATAAATTCTA
This sequence comes from Cyprinodon tularosa, assembly GCF_016077235.1. Classification (NCBI taxonomy): domain Eukaryota; kingdom Metazoa; phylum Chordata; class Actinopteri; order Cyprinodontiformes; family Cyprinodontidae; genus Cyprinodon; species Cyprinodon tularosa. Next base: position 63,893 of record NW_024038082.1, read on the forward strand.
TTTCAATCTTTAATAAATCTTATTTAGGTGACGTAATTCTTCTTTAATCCTTTTAAATCCTGTTTCTTCTCCTCACTCTCAGTAATCTGACAGATCAGGGAGATAAAAAGGAAATCTGACAAGTAGGCATTTATTTCCAAAATTCATATCTATACAATGTTTTCTACGTTTGGGCTATAGATAGTCATAAATGATGACATCAGCTGCCATGCTTTAAACCAGACCACCACTGCAGACTGCAGGTCTAACTGCTGAGAGGTCATAAGTCAGAGCAGACTTCTTCACATTGACTCCACTGATGCGCCGTTATAAGGAGAGAATGGTGATAATAAATAGTGAGCTGGGGAGAGCCTCACACTTTTTTTTGCCATATTCTTTCTCTGCCAGAGAACAGAGCAGCTTTGTGTTGTTGTGGAATTTGGAGCATTCACTTCAATGACCATAGAGCACCATGTCTCTGTTTATTGGCTCACCCATTATCCTTATTCACTGAGGCTTACATTAGCTCTCTATTTTATAAACATCTAATTTCTTTCTCATTCCTGTGTAGGACATCTAATTGCTCCATCTCTGGCCATGCTACTAACAGGTCTCCACCTCCTGCCCGTCGTCCTCTGGATTGGCACTGAAGGAAAGGTCAAAGTTCAAGACCACAAAACAAAACCAGCCAGAGCACCTTTGATCCCTCATCGGCCGTTTGTGGTTGTCTGGAACGCCCCTACAGAGTCGTGTCGCCTGCGTTTTAGGGTGGACTTGGACCTCAGCATTTTTGACATAGTAGCGAACCTTAACGAGACCTTAAGTGGACCAAATGTCACAATATTCTACCACAGTCATCTGGGATACTACCCATACTACTCCAGCTCAGGAGCTGCTATCAATGGTGGTCTACCACAGAACCAGAGCCTTTCCAAACATCTGAACAAGGCCAGAGTAGACATTGATAAGCTAATACCACACAAAGATTTCCGAGGCCTTGGAGTCATTGACTGGGAAAACTGGAGGCCTCAGTGGGTGCGAAATTGGGGTTCCAAAGACATTTACCGTCAAAAGTCTAAGGAACAGATCCATAAACTTCACCCACACTGGCCAGAGAGCAAAGTGGAAAAGGAGGCAAAAGAACGCTTTGAGAAGTCAGGGCGAGCTTTCATGAATCTAACCCTGGCTCTCGCTGAGGCTCGCAGACCACACGGTCTCTGGGGGTTTTATCTTTTCCCAGACTGTTACAATTATGGCTACAAACAACATCCCCAATGCTACACGGGGGAGTGTCCTAATGTTGAACATGTTCGCAATGACCATTTGATGTGGCTCTGGAAGGAAAGCACTGCGCTCTACCCGTCCATCTACCTGGACTTTGAGCTGAAGTCTTCCACCAACACGGTCAAGTTTGTTCACTATCGAGTAAAGGAAGCGATGAGGATCGCATCCATTGCACGGGCAGACTACACATTGCCTGTATTTGTCTACTCCAGACCTTTTTACGCCTATACTTTTGTTGTTCTTTCAGAGGTATGTTTTGAACAAAGCCAATGGTTAAACTGCATTAAAATTTTAAAGCTTCTTTAACTGATCAACTCCAACTAAGCCATTTTAATGATGTGATCCATTCTGTCCCTATGCCTAACCATTCTTGTCTGGTAAATGGCTGACCAGCCACCAGTGGCGAATGGCTAATAGAGGGTGCTAGGGCCTCCACCCACTCAACCAATTATCTTGATAAAGACATAAAAAAAAATATATATATATATATAAGTAAAGTGGTTTGGTTTGTCATTGGATTGGTGATGTATTTCCATAAATCTTCATCAATAGACCCACAGGTTAAAAGTTGTCGATGCGCAGTAGGTCCTCTGCAGTGCTAAAGATTGGACCATCCTGGGGAGCAGCTCTCCTGCATGACGGAGTATTAGGGCCCGGCTAGAAATGTTTTTTTTCTCTTTGGAGAGTAAAGTCGTAAAATTACGAGAATAAAGCAGTAATATTAAAAGAATAAAGTTCTACAATTACGAGAAACAAGTTGTATTTTATGACAACTCTTACTAGAAGCACTTTCTTCCCTAAAATGAGGAATGTCTAGCATCATGTGAAATGATGTTACATTCACACCAAAAGCAGAAAGAGCAGCAAAAACACACGTGCTGCATCATTTTTGATTAGTTTATTTTTTGACAAGTTTAGTTGTGACGGAGCAGTAAAGCTGCTTCAGCTGCGCGGTGGAAAAGTGGTTCTGCTGCGCGTTTGGCAGAGCTACAGTATCCTTTCTTTGCCTGTAACAATGGCAGCTACATTTGCTGTGATTAGTGGGACTAAAGTAGTTTTAATATGTTTTTAAGTGAGAAAGTCCGTATGAAAATTTCATCCTTGCAGTCAGTTCATTAGGATTAAGATCTTTTATTCAAATATTATTTCGCTGTTGGAGCTGCACAGACCCCCACATACCAGTGCTCTGTCATTGGAAATCCCATTCAACAGCAGCCTCCGGCCCGGTTTCCTCTTTGTCCGTAATCCAAACTGCAGGCACCAGGATAATAAAAGTGAACATGTTTTGCCAGCAGAGTTCGGCATTTTAAGTTAATTTAGGTGTTAATAAACTGTTTCAGTGGAGTGATCATTGTAATCTGCATCAGCAGCGATGTATCTGTCTCCCTGCCAGCTCCCAGATCAGCTTCTCTAATTGGTTGACAGGGCGCGTTGAGCAGCAAAAGTTCAATTTTTACCAACTCCAGCAGCAGGTGCGTTTACAGCGTGTTGCACGCGTCAGATGCTCCAACTCTCACGGCGCGCTGCTTCAGCTGCTAAGATGTCCTGCGCCTGCGGTTCAAAATGCGCTGTGGGACCTTACGCTGCACCTTGATGCGTGTCAACCATTGACTTTGCATGTAAACTAGCTGCTTCTGCTGCCTTTGTTGCTTTTGGTGTGAATGTAGCATTATACTTTGGTATCTGTTTGACAAATAAGTAAATCTTTTAGCACTAGCATCAAACACGGGGATACCTTTCTGAATCTTGAAGGAGGCAGTCGCATTTCTTGCTGCTTTGCAACTCCCTGATCGCCCTGCTCTGTCTCTGCTTTGCTTAGCCTCGTCTTTTCTGAGCCCTCTCTTCATATCACCTGAACTTATACAACAGATCTAGTCAGCTGGTCTCTCAATGCAATTGATCAAATTTTGTCAACTGGAAGGCAAGGAAAAGGGGACCTGTCCTGTCCTGCCGGGACATACTTCATGGGATATATATTAGACTCCTGGAAAGCTTGGTTGATGGTGTATGGATTTTTGCTTTAATGATACTAGGATTTCTCCTGTTTGGATTTGGAGGATACCTGATGTATCTACAATTACAGAGGATGTCGGCGGCTGTTTGGGCATTGATCAGGCGGCCGGCAGCGGTTCACGCCCTTACAAAGAACAAATAAAAAAAATAAAAAAAAGTTTTTTGGTGGCAGCAGATTGATTGTCATGTCTGCTAGGAAGTTTGTTGGTGGTGGGCGTGAACGCAGGGAGGATCCATCACACTCACCTTCTGGCTCACCCTATGATGGGGATGAAGCCTGGATGAGAACTGACGGTTTCCTCCTGTGAACTTCCTTTATACCAAAACGCTGCCAATACGCCATTATACAGTAGCTGGAAGTTAGAAACACGTTCAGCGCTCGTCTGGAACACGTCAGATACGTTGATATGCGTTGGAGAGAAGTTCTGGATAAGTTAGGCAGAAGTTATGCACAAGTTACCCAGAGGTTTAGGATAAGCTAGACGCCACGACTGATGAGGAACTGACACTGAACGTATGTCAACCATCAGAGAACTGACCTGGAACTGACGGCCCACGGATGGCAGACGAATTTCCTGTCGTTTCAGTGTGCTTCAGTGTACCCATAACTTTTCAAACATATGGTAGTGTTATTGCCAGATTTTCCGTACATCAGGCAAAGTAGTCAAGGTTTTACAGGAGCTTCAGCAGGCAATCTTTATCTTCAGCTACCCATCTATACATTCAGTATTCAGTATTGATTAATACTGTATAGACTATTGTTGCTGCATTCTATCTGTAGTTCTATATCAGTTGGTTGTTTTCTTCTTTTGCAGATGATGTTCTTCTCTATGCAGATGATGAATTTTTGTTAATCTCTCTCTTTCTCTTCTCTTTTTTCTTTCACTTTTCTCCCTTTTCTTCTCTTGTCATTTCTCTACTCTTCTACTTTTACAATGTAGTGTCCAAATAACAGGAATCGTAAATCATAAGAACCACTGAAACCGCTGGTCCAGAACCACTGGTCTAGAAATACAAGTCCAGAACCGCTGGTCCAGAACCACTGGTCCAGAATCACTGGTAGCGCTGTCTGACAGCTACATATGTGCTCATAAATAGCTGAACCAAGCACTCTTGATAAACAAGAAATAATATCTTTGAAGTCTTGCGACCCACAGAAACACGGAGAATGCGATAAAGACTTTTTTATAATCTGCATTTTCTCCAGTTTGATCGACTTTCTTTTCTTTGATCATTTGCCTCTTCCAATGAATGTTTTTATCTGTTAGCTTTGATGTAATTTTGCTGACCGACACAAAACTAATGAAATATCAATAAAGTAGCCCGGACAGATACTGCAAGGTTATTTATCTAATTTGAATGCATTTCTCATACTTTCTATAGATATATAGGAATGGAAAATCATTATCATTTATTTTTACCTTATTTTAAATGAAAATCACTGAATTTATTGTACGTAAGGAAACCACTGCTGCCCATGGAAGAGCTGCTGACGTCAGTTCTGCCTCGCCGAGGTCACATCCAGGATGAGCCAATTGCCACAGAGAGCCAGTCAGCCATTTTTAACCCAAACCGACGGATTTCTAAATGCTGCCTGGTACTTAGGCTGTAAGGCATCTATTTATACGGTTTAAAAAGCAAAAAGGTTTGTTCAGGGTTAAGCGGTCTGTTCAATGTTCACATTATTCTATTTATTGTTTTCTGGCTGATTGTTTTTCACTCTATACTACTTCTCTTCTCTTTGGAGGAATCTTAAGTACTGGATGAATACATTTGGAGTAGATTAGATTTTCTTCCCATTAAAAGGGAAACATTTTCTCCTGTTATTCTCCCTCCCAGCTTAGTTTGAGGAATTGCTGCAAATAACCTCTAAAGGAGAAATTGCTACAGGTCAAAGCAATCTGCTAGATTTCCTGAGATTATATTAAAATTAATCATGAGCTGAAGCAAACTGAATCTTTCTTTCTGTTAAAGAGGGACTTGGTTCATACCATCGGGGAGAGCGCTGCCTTGGGAGCATCAGGTGTTGTCCTGTGGGGGTCATCAGAGTACGCTCGATCAAAGGTAAAGGTTGAAAAATGTGAAACAGATTCTTAAATTGATGGCTTGGAACAAAGCATTTTTATTAGTATTTGTCCAAATCTGATATTGTGTTGTGCATTGAGAAGACATGTGTTTGAATTGACCTGAATGATTCAAAGTGAAGTAAAGGATCTGGATTCTCTGTTTCTGCTGCTCCTTAGAGGAACTGCCTGACTGTGAAGCGGTACATCGATGGTCCTTTGGGACATTATGTCATCAACGTCACCTCAGCAGCTAAACTCTGCAGCAAAGCACTTTGCAAGAAGAATGGACGATGCGTCCGCAAGAGCTTGGACTCCGATTCTTACCTTCACCTGAACCCACGCTACTTTCATATTCACCACAATCCGGCACCCGAGGGCCCCCGCTTTGAGGTACGGGGCCACCTCAACAGCCAAGACATTATGGACATGAGGCAAAAGTTTACCTGCCAGTGCTACCAGGGCTGGACTGGCGTTTACTGTGAGATTCCACAAACAGCTCCGTCACCTGACCTGCTTCCACGGAGGATTGGCCTGATGACCTGCCTTAAGCTCCTCCTTTCCCTCCACTTCCCCTGTCTTTGCATCGTCCTGTTTTTGGTCTCATGTCTAATCATAAAAGGTCTCCTACTGTAGCCTGCAGACCTCAGAGGGAGAATAATTCCCAGATTAAACAATGTTCCCATCATTGGAGAGATTATTGCAATGGGTTATAGGTGCGGTTGCCCATGGCAACATTAGATGAGGGGGATACGTCTGTTCATTGCATGTCAAATAAGCCTCCTGTGGTTTTCATGTACATCCGATAGGTTGATACCCTGTGTGCTAACTGGGTGTTTTCTCCGGCTGCTGATAATTAGTGTTGTTTCTGACAGCCATCTTAAATTTAGTCTTAGTTTTAGTCTTCAGGACAAAAACGATTAGTTTTAGTCATGTTTTAATCTCTACGATATGTGATAGTTTTAGTTAGTTTCAGTCAACTAAAACTCTAGAAGGTTTTAGTCTAGTTTTAGTCAGTTTTATGTTGCACTTCATAAAAAAGTGCTACAATAGCTTGGTATAGAATGCTGCAGTGCAGTTCATTGTTGTTGTTGGGCAGAAAACTTTGATTTATGGAATTCAAATGAACTTTTTTATGAATTAATGCCCTACTTTATACAAAACTGTCTCAAAGCTGTGAAAACAGCAGATCTAGTTCAACACATCATATTGGTTAATATAGCAGATAGACAAGCTAACAAAATGTACAATAAAGGAATGGCTTTAGACATACAAGGTTTCCATCCCAAAGCAAACACTTCCTGATCTACTATGAATTCTGCATTACACACAGATCAATAAAATCTGCATCGCTATGAAAAGCAAAGAACAAAAACATTCTTCTTTCTACTTTGGCAATTTTGGTTTTATTTCTGAGAATTTCACCCTTAGTTACTGCTGTGCAGGGGTCAAAGTAGATTTAAATAAAAGGGTTTGATATAAAAAAGATACAGAGAGAACCTACATAATTGCCTTGTAATCCCACGGCAAGCTAGACCTAACTGAAGGAATATGTGAACTAAAATGTTGAAATATTTAAAGGAAACAGACAAAATGTTTTAATGAAAATACAAGGAAATATTTACATCATATTTAAATAGAAATGAGAAAAATGAGAGAGAAATATTCAAAGATCTATGAACCTTTTCATCAGTGGCGGCCGGCCCATAGGGGGCGCTGGGGCACCGCCCTCCCTGATAAGAAGAGAGAAACGTAAAATATATTTTTAGAAATTAACTCATAAATGTCAGTTTTACTCTCTAGACTGTGTACCTATAAGCAAAACAAATTATATAAACTACATTTCCCTATCTACTGTCATTAATTTGTGGATTTCCACAGACAGACTCCTACCGTCTCTGTTCTGGGGGCTGTGATCAGACTGACCCACATTTGCAGAGAATCTGTCAATCATGTATTATTGCTAGGTGAATTTAATGGCCAATCAGCGTCTCGGAACTTTATGGTCTTGGGGCGCTGAAAATACCAAACCCAAGCGCAGGTGCAGACAATTAGAGGGAAGATGGTGAATGTAAGGAACGAGATGCAGCTTCCACCAAATTCGGTGAGATCCTTATTTATCTACCCGTTTGCCAGAAGAACATCCCTGTTGTAGGATATGAACATTTCATGTCATGGTTATTGGGACTGTGACGAATCCACCTCGTCGCTTAAAACAACCTCTCTAACTTTGCGCGCCACACACACATTCCTGTTATACTGTGTTTGTGAGGACCAATACACTCGCGCTGAGACCAGTAGCTCCATGAACTTAAAACACACAAGCTGTTCCTGGTTACCTGCTGGCATATTGAGGGTGCACACTTAATATTTCAGTGGGGTTAGCCGTGTGTGTGTGTGTGTGTGTGTGTGTGTGTGTGTGTGTGTGTGTGTGTGTGTGTGTGTGTGTGTGTGTGTGTGTGTGTGGGTATGTGGGGGGTGTGGGTGTGTACGTGTTTATGCGGGGACTTGTCATCTTCAGTCTGGCTGCGTCTTTGCTGGGTTCAAACCCAGTTTGGTGTAATTGAATAAGTCAATGAAAAAAGAATTGTGTAAAAGAATTGTGTAAAAGAATTAAGTTGTAAAAATTATTTGTTTTTGTACATCAATTGTTTGTGGAGGTAATATATGGACAAAACTGATTAATGAGAAGAAATCAGAAATAAGAGAGCCTGAGGTGAGGGGCTTAAACTATTTAATGAGGGCTGTGGGAAGAAAAGCGGCAATTTTTGTTTTCTGTTTCTTTGTTACATTGCTGGTAACTGGAGGGAGGCTGAGGCCCAGAGTATCTTGTATATGTTTAGTTTCTTTTGCACCCTGTTTTGAGTTTTTGAGCTCAATAAATCACCAACACCGGTAACCCGACTGAGCCTGGATTCTTGGAGGCCAAAGAACCCCGTCACAGTGACCCAAATCATCACTGTTACTGTTATTATATAGTAAATTAAATCATTACTGTTAAATTATATGTATTGTCCAATTGTTTATTTGAATTCTTATTCCGGGTTAGTTGGAGACATACACTAGGCTATATCAGCCCCACCAAAAATATTTTTCACCAGCCGCCACTGCTTTTCATCTGGATCTTATCCAAAAATAAACAGAATGCAATGAAATATTTGCTTTGGATATAATTTAGGGATACCTTTTGGTCGAAATTAAAGAATGTTTAGCATCACCTCTTGTGAGATGGAAGAAATAAAATCTTGATAGTTAGACAAAGGGATTTTTTACGCTTAGCAGAGGATGATCAGCCACATATAGTTTATTAAGTAGTGAGAGCAGGAAGAGCCATACTGCTGAGAGCGAACCATCAGAGTGGAGCGTAAAGCGCAGACTCTGAGCTAATGCTAATGCAGAGACGCATTTCAGCACAAGCACAGCTGGAAGATCAGAGTTAGTCAGAGTTCAGCCCACAGTACCGGTTCATTCTGGGTTATTTTCAGCCTGCCGCAGACTGTCGTGATCCATTTGTGGTCATGCAGAATAAGCAGTGCTGCACGCAGGTGGGTGCGTGGCCAAACAGGAAGCAGCAGCACGGCTGATTCTGCTTAGCAGATTACAGCAAAATTATGCATTTGAAATGTCTGACCGACGACCTGCTAATTTTTATTTAGCCAACGAAAACTCACACCCATGAGTTGTCATGTTTTCACCTTAAAAGATCCACGTTTAGCTCGTCACTTCTCATTATAGTCATGAAAGAAAAGAGCGGGATCATCATTGTTGACGAAAACACTGTTGATAGTAAAGGGAAAAGGACCCATCACTGATCGGCTGCCCGTGTTACCTGGAAAAGAGGAACATGGTAGAAACCTTTCTTTCCTGATCAGAAATAGCAGATTCCTGAATGGTTGCTGTAATATAAGGACTGAGTGAACTACAAGCTCAATGTTTGTTCAGTTGATAAAACTGTTTAGCCATTTCTGGGATTTTTTTTCTGCAGTAAAATAAAACAGCTGATAATCGTTAGAAAATAAAAGCTTTGTATTCTTATTTTATTTTGTGGGGCTGATCTGCTGATGTATAAAATGTATAAAATTCAAACCAGAGTTTTATGTGAGGATGTGACTAATATTGAAGATGTGCCAACAATCAGCTGGCTGGTTGACTCTGGGGCTAAATTTAACCCTCCCCCCCTTATTATGGAGAGCACCTACTGTAAGGTAGAAGCCTCTGCTTAGGGCCCCCACTGGCCTGGGGGCCAAAAAGGATTTGGCTTCTCAAATATTTGCTGAGTCCAAAAGGTGAACTTTGTTCCTTCATTTGGTCATAGGTTGTAATGTTTTTCTTTTGTTTTACTGGGCAGCTCAGTGAAGGCATATCCATCTGGTTTGTAAATAAACCAACATGGGCAAAGAAACCGGTTAAGGTTTGCCATTGTACTGTACCATGTAATCTGACGGATGTTTTGATATAAAGATGATTTCTGCTTACTTTGCTTTCTGTTTCTAATTAGAAATGTGTGGCAGCCTTTGGCTCAGGGCTGAACCATGAAGCGGGAGTAGAAGAATATCCAGCTTTAGGATAAACTTCCCACCGAGCCTCTTTCTGTCCCGCTGGCATCTTCAACCAAAGGAAAACTCAGATCTATGCCATACAGATGTCCATGATGGCCGCTCAGATGCAAGCAGTAACAACGAATAAAGCATTTAAACTGTTTCTCTACATGAACAATATTTTGGAAAAAATCAAACCAGTAAATAAAGTTAAAGAATTTTGTTTTTTGCTGGATACAAAGCTTTTATTGGAGGGTTCCAGTTTAGAAGGTTTTACAACTAAGAGATGTTTTTATATTTTTAAACTGATAAATTATGGTAATTTTCAGTACTTTCAGATCTTTAGACTGCATGCTTGTTGAGACGACCAAGACTTTGGGAATCAGTGGCGTAGATTATCCTAACGATGTCTGGGGAAAATCTTGTGACAAAAAATCTTGTGACAATAGCTGCACTATACCTTTAGCCCAGCTGGAGGTGCTGTTAGGAACCAAAAAAGCCTGATAAACAAACTCCTTTTTCATCCTTTATAAGGAGAAACTTGTTCTCTTTAGACTCTGGAGAAAGCTAAAAAAAAATTTTAATTTAATTTCTTGCAAATCTGTGGAGTTATTAAAGCCTCAGGATTTATTTACAGTAATTGATTAACAAACATGTCTTTTCTGACTTTCACAGCATAGAAACTAAATGTTTGGTAAACGTTTTAATATATCAGAATAAAGCAGATTATCAGTCAATAACAGGCTCCTCATTGGCTGATTTTGTTGGACACTGACCGGAATAAAAACAACTGCTGCTGGAGATGTTGTTCCTCATTTATAATGTATTTGATAAAGTCTTAAGTATTTTCTGGGTGTTAAGGAAGCCGACAAATGGTGGAAACACCAACTTGTTCTGAAAGCTTTTGCCCCCTGAAGTCGTTTAACCTAGAGCTACCCTTCCAGTTCGTTTCCTGGGAGAGAGTTACCTGCTTTGACTGCTCTTAAATTAAACGTATAGTGGAGGTGTCATGATGTGTTTTAAAGGTCTGACCCAAAGATGCAGAGAACTACTCAGAGAACCAGGAAAAAGGGTTTAACAGGTTTATTGAGGAAAAGGTAGAAGGGGGTAAATGGAACTCAAAGAACTGGTAAGCAGGAACTAGGAAGTGTTTGGGGGGTTTCTTCTCACTTTGAATCCAGTAAGTGTGGGTTGATCCAGAGAAGAGGGGACGCGTTGAAGAGTGGACAGGTAAATATTCTTTGGACCCGGAGGAGCAATGGAGCGGACTTTCACTTGGATTTTCGTGAGGGACTTGAACGGCACATGTGGAGGTTTCTCCCCTGCTCAGTGTGAACTCAGTAAACAATCCTTCCAGGGGAAGAAGGCCAAACATCCAGTATGCAGGAAGACTTCCTGCCAAAGGTAAAGACAAAAAAACAAGGTTAGACTCAGAGAGACAAAGACTCAGTTTAACTCAGTGAAACAAAGACTCAGGTTAGGCTCTGCTAATCTAAGCATGGCTAGAGTACCCAAAACTGGCAAAGACTCTGGCGTCCAGGTAGAGACAGTCCACTGCTTAAGTACTCCTCCAGATAATGATCCAAAGAGCCGCAAGGTGCAGGGAGGACCAACAATGACAGGGCGCCACCTGGTGGTGGAGGGAGAGACAGACACAAAACAGACCACACTAACTGGATTCCTGACAGGAGGATGTTCTCCTTCCGGGTGGACAATCTAAATAAGCGGTCCCCCTAACTGTCAGGTGACGTGTTTACGTAAAGCCATGCTACGTGCTCGTCCCCATTTTCACTGAATCCTCTGCAGAGAAATACCTCCGCTCTCGCACACTGATGAGAAAACGGATTAGAATATGAACAAACAGGGAACTTTTAATCATATTATTATATTTTCATATTTCTTATGCATGGATGCGTAAAATTAACACTTTTTGTGTAAATGCAGAGAAATACCTGCCTGCCGAGAATTACCTTCCCGTCGCAGAAGCGTGCATCACCTTAAACTCGCACACTGATGAGAAAATTTAGGGATTGATTGATGAATGAAAAGGGAACTTTTAAAAATATTCTTAATATTTCCATTTCTTATGCATGAATGCCCTAGAATTAAGATGTAGATTTGTGAAAATCCTCCACTATACCTTTAAGGCTTTGTGAATCTATAAAGTAGAAAGTGTAACTGAATCTATTCCAGAACAGATCTGTTCAGGACAGAGAAATTGCAGCCAGTCAGCTCAGCTGAGGACTCAAGTCGTCACCAGGTGATGGCATCCAGAAACTGAACCCTGAACAAACATCATCTCCTGCCTCTCATACCTCATGAGTCCATGTGTTGCTGTTTAGCTGTTCACCATCAACACCTTTACCGCTTTCCCTGCCGCATCTATGCTTCACAGACATGTTCTTCTCTATCCATCTAGTCCCAGGATGTTTGGTTATCCTGAGCTTATTGTTCAGACAGAAGAGCTGTCCTGATTAGGTAGCCTCCGTACCACACAGTGATGCACTATGTGAAGGAAGGCCATGCACTCTGCTTAACAGACACATGGCTAATAAAGAATATAATCCCAACAACTACTTTTAATGCAGCATAAAGACTTATTCTGCTATCTTCTCTACAGCAGTATTATCAGCCATGATGGCTGCCATCTGTAGATCACACTCTGATGGAGGAAGAGACAAAGCTGTCTCTAAATGAGATGCTTTAAAATCACCTTTTCTGGTTGATTTCTTTCAGCTGCTTTTACGTAACCACATAAAAAGAATCCACCATCTTAAACAGCATATCTGCTATCCTCCTAAGAAAATAAACCCCACGGTTCCTTTTTCACACAAACAGTCAACAGCTGTAATTTTAAAACCTCAGACTGCAGTGAGCTGCTGCACTCAGGCTAATAACCATAATCTGCTCTAGCTCAGTGTCAGCAGTCCTCTCAGAGTTCAGGTCGTCAGCGGTGCAGTCGGTAGACACTAAACAGGAGTTTCCTTTTGATGCTAGTGTGTGAAAAGCTTTTAAAATGCAGCCTCCATCCCATCGGTTGACCTGACAGAGCTGGAATAACCTGCATCCACACTGATCAGGGCGTCACACTTTTTGAAATGTTTTCCTCAGTAAATAAGTCAAGTTTGGTCCCATTTATTGTCAGTTTCTCCTGCATTAGGAGCAGCAGAAGGTTTTTAAAGTGAGTATCACAACTGAAAGGCAAATAAACACAAAAAGTGCTCAGCCTTACGTTCTGAAGTATCTGGATTCATTTATAACATTTCTGTGAGTTTCTCAAACATCCTCTGATTATAAAGTGAGAAAAGTGCAGCTTTAGAGTGTAAACATTGTTCAGTTATCAAAGGTTCATTAATACACGCCTGACCTCTGGGCTGCTGCTGCCTATCTGCTGTCTATCCCCATAGTCCCAGTCTGCCCATTATCATCAGTCCAAAACCGTTTCAGAGACCATGGCATCAGAGAGCTGAAGAGGTTTCCAAGGAGAATCCAAGCCGAGGTCATTAACACAGTCTAAGTCATGTAACCAGCAAAATCAAGGAAGTCAGACCAAAACCCCCACTGAGCAGAATAGACAGGGAAAAGGCAAAACAGATCAGAATCAACAAGACAAAAACAATTTAAAGAGTTACTCCTTCCGAAACAGCTCAAATAATCTGCCGCTGTTCCGTCTGTTGTCGGAACAACCTTGCTCCCACTTCCTCTCCTCCACGGCCATATCTAGACCCACAGGGTATAGTGCAGACCACACTTCATAATTGAACAATAATCAAAAAATATCTGCATCAAGCTCACTGCGACACACTGCTGCAGGGAATATAACCAGCCCTTGAGAGGCAAATGGCTAAGGACCCAGGGTGGAAGGCGCCATGTGCAGCTCAGACTCATGAGATGGTCAAGCTGCGGGCTGTCATGAAGTTGTCCATAGACATCTTGAACACATGGACTGGTCCATGTGACTCCAGTCAGGTTGGTCTGGAACAGTAGTCAAACATGTAGAGGGGTGATTTTAAAATGATCTTCTGCTGAAGGGCCCAGATGTGCTAAATTCAATACGAGCTGTTCTTCTCAGGTTCCCAAGTGGAAGATTTGCTGCCCTGGGGGAGATGTGAAAGATTTATAATTCATTATGGCTTGAAGACCGAGACGTACAACTTCATTGGTTCCTGTGGCATGACTCTGAAGAGGAGGAGCTGGGTGAGTTTGCAGTCACTAGAGTCAACATTGGTGATCAGCCAGCTGGATGTATTGCTCAAGTTGCTTTAAGAGAGACAGCTAATTCCGCCTAGTTCAGCCATTTTGTGGAGGAGCGGAGAGTAATTGAAGAGCATAGTTATTTTGATGACATTTTAATTCCTTATAACACCTTGAACCAGCTCAAAATTATCAGAGGAAATGTGGAGCAGATTTTGAATGCAGGTAGGTTCGAGTTAAAACCACAGGTCTTCTCTGGTCGAAGTGGAAACCAGCCTACTGGGAAACAGGAACAGGAGGCTACTACAAAGATGATTCTGCCAAATCAGCTCAAAGAGGAGGACAACAAACCTCTTGGTCTTGGCTATACAGTGGAAGATGACAGAATCCATGTCATGCTTGGAATAAAGTTTTCTGGAATAAACAGGGTTGGTGTTCCCCTGTTACCATACAATGCCTGTGTCTAAATGCTGTTGGTTTGTGAAGATCACAACAGAGGTCATGAGGGAGTGGCTGCAACTCTTTTGAAGGTGAGAAAGAAAGCATGGGTCATCAAAGGACAAAGAATAGCTCAAAAAGTCATTAACAATTGTGTGATCTGCAAGAAAACCAGAGCCAAATTATGTCATCAAGTAAGTGGGTAAGTACCTCAAGAAAGAACTCGACTCACAGCCCCATTTGAGTTTCTGACAGTTGACCTGGTTGGACCATATCGGGTTAAAGACGATGTGAAGAGGAGAGTCATGGCCAGCAGAACAATTTACATAGAGCTTGCTAACACTATGTCAACTGAAAGTATTCTAATGGCTTATCAAAGATTTACAGGTATTCAAGGTTATCCAAAAAGATCTGGTCTGATCCAGGGACCAATTTCATTGGTGCCAAACCTGTTCTGGAGGAGTTGTATACATTTCTGGATGGGTGGAACAGGTCCGCCATGGAAGAAACTTCAGCTCAGAGTGGAACTGAATGGCAGTGGAAAATCCAGCCAGCGGATTCCCCTCATCGCATAGCTCTGCTGAAGCAGGCTGTGTTCGCGATTGTGAAAAGGGCATCCTAGAGCCTGGGAAGACAGTCAGGACTAAGCTTAAGTGAGCTTCAAACAACACTTCAGTTTGCTGCCAACCTTGCAAATGAAAGCCCCATCAGCCAGGGTACAGCGCCGAGAAGACACTGTGCAGTATGTCACTCCTAATTCACTTCTGCTGGGACTTACATCATCAAGTGGTGACTGGAAAACCTTTGATTTCACAAGTTATCCCTACAAGACACTTCAAGAAGTGCAGCACCAGGTTAACAAGTTCTTGAGGTCCTGGAGCCAGCTTCCTGGACCTAATCTTTTTATCAGAAGTAAATGGCACACTATGCAAAGAAATGTTGCAGTCGGAGACATTGTTTGCATGTGAGACCAGAATGCATTGAGGGGTCATTTTAAGTTTGGGAGAGCTTTAATCCAGACTTCAGAGGCATTGTACGGGATGTGAATGTTAAAGTCGTAACAAGTTTGTGCACTTCAGAGGTGAGGCCCGCATCCAAGCATCCTGCATCCAGCATTCTGAGGGACACTCAGATTACAATCCTTCACAGAGATGTCAGAACACTGGTTGTCCTGCTGACAGCAGAGGAGCAGGCAGGAAACCCAGAAGGGGGTCGGACTGTAAATTAATTGACTGATAGATGCAATCTTTCCAGCAGTTTCTGTGGGAAGGTCAAGTGGGAGGTGTTGAACTGAATTCATGCCCCACCCTCCTCTTACTCAGTATAGGTGAGGGCGTCTCCCAACCTGTAGATAGCAGACTCCAGGTGAAGATAATCAAGGAATTAGTTGGGAGGTGTTCACTCACTGTGTGAACATTGTGTGTCCTGACTTGAAAAAGAGCTATATAAACACAGATTGTTTTAATTTAAAAATGACACATGTGCTCATTTCCAATATGTCTCCCTCTCATCTCCTTACTTGGATCCTCTGTCTCAGTTCTGGCTCAGTGAGAAATTAACATGCTGTCTCTCACTGCCCAATGCTTGACTTGTCGGATTCATCTTATCTCATTGAGACATGATTGAGATCAGATCTAGATTATTGTGAGATCTCTTTCCTTACTTTTTCTAACTTCTGAATTGCGGCTCAAAGGTTTTTTTCTCAACTCAACCCACTTATGTCTTTGTGACGTTGTGTCTCTTATTAGCTCCTCTCTCTTCTGTTGTTCATCTGAGATTGAAAATCAGATGAGCAGCACCTCTTTCCTATGGGCAGATTAAATGGTTCAGATAACAGCAAATAAAAAAGCCAGAACCCTTCTCTCAGTTATTACTGTTTAATTTACTTTGATGTTTTTAACCATTTTATTTTGCTTCCCTTTGCTTATTGTTTGCATATTAATAATTAACAAATATCTGGAGTCCTTTTGCCATTCGATTTCTAGCTGAATATCTCTGAGTTTGCTGATCTTTGTCCTTCCGAACTTCAGCATTTCTTCTTCTACATCTCCTTTTTAAAGCTCTTCTGATTCCTTGGTTATTGCTCTACCCTGCTGCTGTATTTAAACTCACTGGTTCTTACTGCTCACCGCTGGTTCCTCCTGTTTCCCTCTCAGTCTTTAAACACAGAAACATCTTTTATGAATCTCTGAGTTTGCTTAAGCTTAGGTTTGATAACTAGGTAACCTCTCAGGGCTTCGAAGGCTCAATCCTTATCCACCTTATTCTGACTGCTAAGTCTAGCGTTAGCAGAAAGCTAATAATAACAGTGATGAAAGGCATAGGCTGCAGATGAGAAATTAATTTCTTATAGTCTCTTTAAAGGATCAAATGAGGTTATGTCATAAAACGGGACAGATGGACCCAGTATTCAAGGTGAGACAGTCAGTAGGAAAGTTCAAAATGTTTATTAAAATAAAAGCAAACAAAACTAAAGTGGAGCTGCTAGGATCTGAGGCTCACGGATGCTGCAGGAGGGGGGCAAGGCACTGCCCAATCTCAGACACTCTGGTTCAACAGACCATTCCATCTCCCTGGAAAGGGGCGCAATCCAGCCGCTGGACTGAAGACTGACTGAAGCATGTGTCACCCAGAGTGTCCCTGGTGCAGCAGTCCTGGAGGACTAGCAGGAAGAAGATCCTGGACAGGGATTCAGAACAGACAGGAACAGGCAGATCAGACAGGATCCAGGCATCCTAGAGCTCCCAGGCAGGTTCAGAGTTCAACAGAGTCCAGAAACTTGACAAGGCAGACACACCTAGTAGCAGACAGGATCAGGTGCAGACGAGCAGGCTCAGTGGAAGAGGGTAGCAGAGACAGGACGTGGAACTAGAACTTGAGCAGGACCTTTAGACTGGTGTCCTCCTTGGAGCCAGGCTTACTGGATAAAAACTGAACCTCCCTGCGTAAAGAGCCAAAAACCCATAGGACTCTGCAGTGGAGGAACAGTGGACGATCAGGAGACGAGACAGACACAAAAACTTCCTTCCACTGGCCGCTAGGATCCTGGACATGAACCGTGGCATAAACTGAACAGACAGACTGAACAGAAAACAATATCTAATCATCTGCCCATGATAGCAGGAACTAAGCCCAATATAAGGGAAAGTGGCAGATGGATGAGATGAATGATAATTAGGAGCTGGAAAGAGTGAAGCAGGTGAACGGCATCAGTTATTAAGGCCAACTACCACAGCAGAATATGACAGATGAAGCTTCCTGCCATTACATCCTTACTCCTTCCTTAGATGGTGACATCATCCAGGTGAGTTTTATTCACTACTACACCATTAAAACAACTTGTTCGCTCTCAGACAGCAGCTCATACAGAACGGCTTTGTAGCTCCTGAACTAATTTTTTATTTTATTGTTTTAAGTAAAGCCTCCAATCCAGCAGTTGTTCCAGCTGTTTACCTCCTTTTCAGAGCTCTCTGTGAGCTTCTTCTGTCGCCGCTGATTACAGACCCAAATGGCTAAACATCTCTATCCTGCTTACACAAACAGTTAGCGAGGTCTAAACATTTGCAGCGGATGATTCACATAGATCCCACCTCATAGGCAGAGGCAACCTTTGGAGCTTCTCTATGACTGTGGAGGCACACTGATTATAGAGGCCAGCAGAGCCCCCCCCCTCACTGGTAGTCAGATGAACAGGTCTTCCCTCATGTGTCTCTGCATGGACCATCGGTGGGGGTAACTGTCTTTTGTTCCCATAATATTAAAATCAGGAAACCCTGCAGCAGTGAGACGACGCGTCAGCGGCGCCACATTTTACTCCACTTTATCTGAAGCAAGGTTGGGATATAGCCGGCAGCCAGTAAACAAACACAAACAAGTGGCTTTTAGTCGTATAGTTTGGGGGGGGGGGGATTTTGTAGATTGAATCAAAGAATAAACTAAAGTCCTGGAAATGAATGTTGGCGCTGAATGCTGACGATCTCTGCTCCAGGAGAAACCCAGCATGGCCAGCGCTCTGTTGACTCTGAGTCCAGCCAACCTTTATGATTCTAATCCTACATCTGGGTCTAACCTTTCTGGGCCCAAAATGTCTAGATCCGTAAAGATGGCATCAGATACAGTTAAATGAGAGCTTTGGACGCCGGGACGCCCTTCAGGAAACGGGACACCATGTTTCAGCGGAACCTCAATCATCTCTGCCACCAAAGATGCAAACAGAAACAAGGGTCCCATGGGGGGCCTGGGTGTTAAAGGTCACTACCAACTCTCCGCTCCCAGCTTCCTTTTAATGAACGGTTGTAAAATATACTAAAGAATTCAATCAAACTTTAAAAGGGGCAATTCTTTCTCCAGTCTAACTCAGTGAGCATCCAGATACAGAGCAGACTGGTACTCCATGGGGGCGGGGCTTATGCAAAGCTCTGATCAGTAGGTGGCAGTGGAAGTGGAAGCTAAGCTCTGCATTATGACTGCAGGCTGGAGGAATCTCCTCTGCTTCCCACCTCTCTCATTCATGGCCTTCATGGTGTCGTTATCATGAGTTCCTTCTCAATTTTATTGTTTCCTGCATTTGTCTGAACATGGATGATGGTGCAATCTGACACTCAGAAACTGAAGAGCCATGGAATGCAGCCAACCACCCTGGATGTAAAATAATGGACAGAAAATATGAACAGAAAATGAAAGAGCCTAGAAAAACTTCTCAACGAACATCAGTGTCAAATCAGATCATCTGTTGAGGCTAAAATGCACTTAATGAGAGATGACAAATAAGGAAACATTGATGGAAACAAACCATTAAAAAAGTCAGACTGGAATTCACCAAACTGCATTTAGACCAGAAACAAAGCTTCTAGAAGAACGTCTTCTGGACAGAGCACACGAAACATGGAGCTTTATTCCAACAAACATCCAAATGAAGACAAAAATGAAGCAGACCCAGAAAAAAAACAAACATGGAAGAGGCTGTGTTATGCTGTGGGCTGCTTAGCTTCATCTGAATCTCTGCAGGCTCCAATGAAATCTCCAGGCTATCAGGGACGGTAGAGAGAAATGTGCTGCAGTGTCAGAAAGCTTGGTCTCAGCAACAGGATCAGGAGCCAAAACACAGAAACAACAGAGAACAGCTGAGAGGGAATCATTGGGCTGAAGGGGCCCCTAGGGGCCCTGACCTCCATCCTACTAAGCACCTATGGAAGGAGCTGAAACAGGAAAGGCAGCCTGATGCTGTGTTCACACCAAACGCAGCAGGAACAGCAAAAACACGCCTGCTGCTTCATTTTTGATGCTTGTCTAAGTTTAGTTCTGACACGCAGTCCTGCTGCAGCTGCACGGTGGATAAAGTGTGTCTGAGGCACGTTGGGCAGAGCTACTCTATCCTTTCTTTGCCTTGCTGCTATATTTGCTGTAATCAGTGGGAATAAAGTAGTTTTAATATGTTTTTAAGTGAGAAAGTCCACCTGAAAACATGGTCTGTGCAGTCAGTTCATCCAGATTACCATCCTGCAATCAAATACTATTTTTATGTCGGAGCGGCTCAGCGCACCAGCGGGATAATAAAAGCGAACATATTCTGTCGGCAGGTTTCTACATTTTAAGTTAATTTAGGCGTTAATAAACTGTTTTAAAGGAGTGATTATGGCGCTCTGCATCAGCAGTGCTGTGTCTGTCTCCCTGCCAGCTCCCAGATCAGCTTTTCTGATTGGTTGATGTGGCGCCTCGAGCAGCAAAAGTTCAACTTTTCCATCTCGAGCAGTTGCTGCGTTTGCGGCACGTCGCGCGCGTCAGATGCTTAAACGCTCCAGACGTGCTGCGTCTGCTCACCAAAACGCGCTGCAGGGCATTTTGCTGCGCCTTGACGCACGTCAACCATTGACTTTGCATGTAAACCAGCTGCTCCTGCTACTCCTGCTGCGTTTGGTGGGAACGCAGCTTGAGACCCCTGCATGAGGAGTGGAGCAGAATAGCTGCTGGGAGGAACAGAGGGCTGATTGACAGGAACAGGAACCAATCATAGCAGAGGTCGAGTGACACAATTATACATAATTTTAGTCCAGGCCTGTTTCATGAGTTTAGGAAAAGGAGGAGTAGCGGCAATCTTAAGCAGTCTTAAGCAGATTCGTAGTTATAAGTCTTTGTAGCAATTAAGCAGTTTCTCCCATTAGCGGTTTAAACAAACAAAGGGAAACAGACGGATCCTAACTAAATAAACATCTCTTTTGGATAATGTCTCCCCCACGCCATGCATGAAGCTGGTGCTGAACTGGAGAGCTCCTTCAATGACAGACTGCTGCACCCTAAATGCACCATGGTGCGTTATCACAGATCCTTCCTCCCAGCAGCTGGAAGACTCTAGAACCACCACTGATCCCAACAACCTCAATAAGTTGTTATATTCATGCTGATTTTGAACAGTTGCTACTTTAGTCAGTTAAATAACATGCTGCTGTCACTTTGAACATCTCTGATGTTGCTGCTATTTTCAAATATCCATTTCCGTCAAAATGTCCATAGCTGCATATTGGTTATTTATTCTCCAGATACAGAGTATTTATATTCTAAATGGTTCTCAATGGTTCTGAAAGTCCAAAATTATTATCACTTTTTATGTCCCAAGATTTATGATAGTAATCTGGAGGTTTTGAAGAGTCATGTTTCTTTCATGATGTTCCACTTTAATGCAGGATGTAAGCAAGCATTGAAGGAATAAACTGTCTGTCTGCAGATGTCTCTAAAGGCTGTTAGGCTGGAGGACACATTGGATCTAGTTTACATGATTGCTTTTGTCTTGTGGTTGTAAAGATGTTTGGTAAACCACTGGAGTCTGAATCCTACTGTTCTAATTAAATGGGCTACGTTCCCATTTAATTAGAACAGTAGCAGCAGAGTGCTAAATGAGGAGAATCCATGCAGATGAATATCTTGCACATTTGTCTCTATTGTATTTGTGTCTCCTTTCACTCTAGTGTTTCCTGACTGTGATTCTGATTTGATTCTGCTTTGCCAGGGCTCTTAAGTTGGTGTGGGACTCAGGATAGTTGATGTGGCCGTCAGGATAGCCTCCGACCTGTAGACCTGATGGAGACCAGGCTGCTAATCAAATAGTTAGGAAAAAATGTATTGTGGAGAATTATAACATAGATGTACTTCCTAATAAAATTTATCTCTTTTTCTGTCTGCTTCTGTCTCCTTGAACCCCAGTCGGCCTCAGCAGATGGCCGCTCACAGTGAGCCTGGTTCTGCTGGAGGTTTCTTCCTGTTCAAAGGGAGTTAAACAGGAAGCAGCTCAGCTAAGGTTTGTCTCCAGGATGATCTTTACTGCATCTGTTATTATAAATGCTGTGTGTACACGTAGTGATAATGGGTCAGGTCGCACTTAATTATTCACGGGTCCATGCGGTCCCCGTCAGGTGTTAAATGGGGATAGTTGCAGGTAACGGGTCGAATCTCGGTTCTGAACTCTACGAGTGCGGGACAGTTTTGAAAGATCAGACCCGTGCAAAGGGATTTGCTGAGGAGTCAATGAGTTGATGCAATCAGCTGGTTTTCCTTAAATAGAAAACTTTAAATCAAATTGTTTCTGTTAAGTGACCAGAGATGACATGAAGCGAGTTGGAGCCATCGAAATAAACTGAATAGAATTTAGGAAAGTGTACCTTCAGCTCAGGTGAAATCATGCAATGTGTAAAGGAATTGAGCAACTTGTGGGGGAGGAATCTAACCCTCACCCTTCCACAAGGTTTAAGAATATAGATGATGGAATTGGTAGCGGTTGATGATTTCAGAGAGGGCTCTGTCTCTGAGGAACCCAGCGGTATCAATGAATGACTGGTTAATGACCAGAGGCATTGCCTATGGCTGCTGGACCCATCAAAAACAGTTCACAGGGTTACCATGGTAACCTGTCATACTTTAGGAGGTCAAAGTGTTCAGACCCTTCATCATGGCAGAGATGACAGGACTAAGGTTCTTCCATCTTAGGAGGTATTGCTTAGGAGATGTTGCTTAGGAGGTGTTGCTTAGGAAGTGTTCTTAGGAGGTATTGCTCAGCAGGTTTTGCTTAGGAGGTGTTGCTTAGGAGGTGTTCTTAGGAGGTATTGCTCAGCAGGTATTGCTTAGGAGGTGTTGCTTCGGAGGTATTGCTCACAGGTATTGCTTAGGAGGTGTTCTTAGGAGGTATTGCTCAGCAGGTATTGCTTAGGGGGTGTTCTTAGGAGGTATTGCTCAGCAGGTATTGCTTAGGAGGTATTGTTTAGGAGGTGTTGCTTAGGAAGTGTTCTTAGGAGGTATTGCTCAGCAGGTTTTGCTTAGGAGGTGTTGCTTAGGAGGTGTTCTTAGGAGGTATTGCTCAGCAGGTATTGCTTAGGAGGTGTTGCTTCGGAGGTATTGCTCACAGGTATTGCTTAGGAGGTGTTCTTAGGAGGTATTGCTCAGCAGGTATTGCTTAGGGGGTGTTCTTAGGAGGTATTGCTTAGGAGGTGTTGCTTAGGAGGTATTGCTTAGGAGGTATTGCACAGCAGGTAGTGCTTACGAGATATTGCTTAGGAGGTGTTGCTTAGGAGGTATTGCTCAGCAGGTATTGCTTAGGAGGTGTTGCTTAGGAGGTGTTCTTAGGAGGTATTGCTCAGCAGGTATTGCTTAGGAGGTATTGTTTCACTAAAGCTGCACTTTCCTTACCAGTGGAATTCGATTCTTCTTTCAGATTTCAGAAGCAAAGCAGCAGCTCCTGACTGGTGACAGTTTCTAGATGAACGGAGGTTTTTCTTCTACAGAGGATCAGACCTTAGAGCTCAGTAAGCTGAGATGGTTCCCCCCCCCCCACCCCTTTCTTTGTGACTCGGCCTCCCTTTCTTTCCCTCCCTCCTTTCCTCCCTCTCTCTAATCGCAGTGTTGTGGGGCTGACGCTCTCCCCTCCCTCTCCGTCGCCTGCCTGCATATAAGCCTGGATTAGTGGCTGGTCTTCAGAGATGAGGTTCAGGCGTCTGGGACGTCTGGTGCAGAGGGCCGCCATGACCCCTGCTGTGGCCCCTGAAGATGAGACTCCATCATGGGAAGGTGAGCCTTCAGACTTTGGAAGTCCTTCTTTCCTGTTGATCTGCTGTGTTGCACAAGGAAGAGGATGAAGTATATTTTTAAATTTGGCTAAGGCGGCACCTCCTGGTGTTTTGGGTGATGAAGGAAGGGGGAGGAGAAGGGGACGCCCTGTCATGCTAAGAATGTTACAGAAACCCACAGAGTGCAGAAATTACGGCTGTTTAGAGATCAGAAAAGCAGACGTCTGTTTCCTTTATTGTTGATGGGAGTTTTATTGCAGCGAGATGAAGCTGAAACGTTTACAGTCTCAC
The DNA here is from genome assembly GCF_016077235.1 of Cyprinodon tularosa. NCBI lineage: Eukaryota > Metazoa > Chordata > Actinopteri > Cyprinodontiformes > Cyprinodontidae > Cyprinodon > Cyprinodon tularosa. The sequence goes on from NW_024038082.1 coordinate 87,743, forward strand.
TTCTTACAGACGCTCTGACTCATAAGCACTTACTGTAAATCGTCTTAAAGTCCTGCAGCATGGGGGGCAGACAGATTAAAAGCGGTTCCAGCTGTCAGAAGAAGCCGTGTTGTTTTCCAGGTTCCTGTCTGCAGATCAGCATCTCAGTCAGAGATCAGCGCTGCACTCAGCTCCTGATCAGCTGACAGGATTAGAAGGGAAAAGGTAAAAGTCCATCGGCTGTCTTCAGGCCTTCATATGAACCACATCCTGTAATAAAATGCTGGTTTGAACATTTAATGAAAAGTGATTAAGAATCGGTTCGATGAGTTATCAGGCTATGGAAAGGTCAGATTAGGGAAGACGTGAAAATCACTTTAAGCTCTTGCTTACAGACCTTTAGACACTTTAATAAAACACCAAGCTGAGAGCACAGCTGGATGATTATCCTTCAGTCAGCGTCGACTAAAGTGATTCCAGGAGCAGAGAGGAGGCGTGTCAGAAAGGTGTGGAAAAATCCATTTTTGGATTCCAGTAACTCCATTATGGCTGCAGAAGAACCTGGGATGGCTCATCTTTTCCATGCTGCTTCAGTTCATGGAACTTGGATCCTTTTTGCAGAGGCTCCTTCTCAGTCAGGTAGAGGTCTGGACCTTGGTTCTGTTGAGGATCAACAGGGTTATCAGCCTGATGGTGTCCTGCAGATGTTCACAGGCGTCTACAGCTGGCTGCCTGTCACAGTAAACCTGACCAGTCTCCGCTCCACCAGGTACATGACTCTGATGGAGGGGAAGTCTTTTTGTTCTGAAATGTTCAGGCTGTGGTTAAACATATCTTCTTGGGTCCTAAGTGTCACATGGTTCTTAATTAAGATGCTATCTTCTCTACAGAAAGACAAATTCCCCTCCTGATGAATCTTCCAAACCAGTTGCCACACTGGGAAAGCGGCCATGACATTCTGCCCTAGTTAGCATGTTTCCTTTGGTTATTCTCAGCAAACCTCTGCATGCTTCAGACCTGGTTCCATAGAGGTGGTGTCGTTGCTGATTATGGTGTCAAAAGTGGTGTCAAAGGTTCACACATTTGTTACTTAATTAGAAGTATAGATACTGCAGTTTAAAAAAACACTCTTGTAAAAGTTGAAGTATCAACTTGACCTCTTTACTCAACTAAAAGTGAAATAATATGTTCTCCAAAAACTCCTTAAAGTATAAAAGTACAAAGTAACATTTAACAAAAACAGTCAGATGCCACTATATGAATTGAAAGCTCAATTTTATGACTATTTCTAGAAATTCTTAGAGATAGGTCCAAGGATGAGGGAGGTCTTGTTGGTCTCCGTCTCCCGATACGCTCTCGCCTGTGTCCGACCTTTCAGACATTTCAACATCTTTTTCTTCATCCAACATTGTAGCATGGCATAGACAATTCACGTTAGCAGTTTGAAGAACACCTGCTTGCTTCTGATGATTTCCTTTAGCTAACCAATGAGTGTTTGTGTTCTATGACTCATCCAATTCCACTAGTTTTCACTAGATGTGGATGAAGCAAATGATCTGCAGTGGATGGAGCACATGACGTGAAATAAATATTTATAAACATTAAACCAGGGGTAACCAATTAAAAATCATTAACCAGTAAAGGTCCTGAGACATTTTTAATGATCTTTTAATTTAACACTGAAATAAAATTAGGTGTTTATGCATCCATGTTAAACATTGAAAATAAATGAATAGAAAATTTTTAAAAGATAGAAAAAAAAGGAAATGTTTCCATATTAAAATCTAAAGTGTTTTTTTGCAGTAGAGAACAACAATTGTTCAGTTTGGTTTATAGACAATTTCCTGATTCCCATATTTTCTAAAACACCTGAACTGAGCGTTTGTTATTTTTCTTTCTTTTTTCTGTCTTAATGATAGCAGGATTCCCTGCAAGGCTTTAAACCTGGGTTTGAATGGAGACTAAGCCATTCTCAAGCACATATCAAGGAGCTCATTCTGAGCCTGGATCCATATTTATTTTTGATTCTGTTCATGGAGGGGAATCCTGCTTCACAGCAGCAGGTTGAGCCAAACATACTAAATGTTCAGGTTCCGCTCCGGTCCGGCCAGGTCACGATCCGATATTGCAATCGCACCAAATTAAAATATAGTAACAACAGATCGGTAATAACTACAGATTAGAACATAATTCTTATATATTTCAAAAAACTAACACTGTTTATTTAAATGATTGGATGCAAACTATTGGTTCTTCAACAGAACAGGAAGCAGATTTCTCATCTCCATCAGAAACCGCACATCTGCTGGATGCTGATGGGGATTTTTTAAATATGTCTTATTAAATTAAGCGTTCATTTCTGCATTTTTTCCTCCTTCGTATTTAATGATAATATCGCTCATGTTCTCCTCGAGCTTTGAGGATAAGTCGGAGCGCAGCAATACAGGAGGAACAGCGGAGGCTGTAGGCTTGGCCTTGTGCAGGAGGTCTGGAGCTGTGCAGCGGTGACAGAGGATGTGGGATTTTGGGGTAACAGGAGAAGCGGCGCAAGTGACGTGTAGACACTGTCGACAGAAAACATGCAGTAATTTATAAATGTTTTAAATCAGGTTGGGTCCGGATTAGCCAGCAGGTGGGTTCTCTGACCTCTGCATAACACTGAAGCCAAGAGTAACGTTTGTTTTAAAAACGTAAGGAATAGAAAGTACAGATAGTTGTGTGAAAATGTAATGAGTAGAAAGTCAGAAGTAGGAAGAAAAATAAGTAATGGAGTAAAGTATAGATACCTAAAAATAGTACTTAAGTACAGTAACGAAGTATTTGTACTTCGTTACTTGACACCTCTGATTATTATTCCATCTATTCACCGGCTCCTCTTCAGTCCTCGGTTAAACATATTTTCTTAAATTACCAACTACAACTCAAACTCTCTTCAAAGAAGGAGCTCAGTAACTGCTGCGCTTTCATCCTGATGGAGACATACCAGACAACGCTGTTAGCCTGGATAAGCTAACATAATACCGTGCCAATAGAAGCTTTGAACTCAGTGGTAACATTAGAGGAGGGGGGCATTGTGTTTACATCAACAACAACTGGTGTAAAAAGATGGGGTGCCAGCTTCTGCTCTTCTGCTAGTTTCTGACTGTTGACTGCAGTCTATCTGCCCAGAGTGTTCAGAACATCACCACCCGGGCCAACCAACCACCCTGGATAAATGGAGAGGTTCGGAAATCGCTAAAAGCACCGAACTCAGCTTTAAAGTCTGGTGATAAAGAGGCACTGAGAACAGCGCGTGCCAACTTAAACCGTGCCATCAGATCAGTGAAGCAGAACCACAGCTAGAAGATCCAGGATCTTTTCAACGATGATAGTAACACCAGGAGGATGTGGAAAGGCCTTGGGATGATCACAGACTACAACACACCCTCCCCCCCGGTAGATGCAGCAAACACTGACTTCCTAAATGAACTGAACAACTTCTTTGGAAGGTTTGAGGCACTAAACAGCCTCCAGCAGTGAAAGCTGTTCCACACCAGGGGGAGGAGGCAGTAAACCTGGACGTAGCTGAAATGAGGAAAACTCTGAGGAGAGTTAATCCGAGGAAGGCCCCAGGGCCTGATAACATACCTGGGCAGGTGTATAAGGAGTGTACAGATCAGCTGGCTGGAGTCCTCCCAGACATCTGTAACACCTGAATGGACCAATCCATAGTGCCAGCATGCTTCAAGTCTGCCATCATTATTCCAGTCCCAAAGAAGCCTCAGGTCTCCTCACTCAATGATTAGAGTTTTCTCAACAGTCCATCAGTCTGATAGCGGTGGGGAAGAAGCTGTTGCAGAACCTCCTGTTCCTGCATTGAATGCTGTGAAGTCTCTTCCCAGAGGGCAGCAGAGAGAACAGTCCATGGTGGGTTGGGGGTCATTGATTATGTCACAGGCTCGGGACACACAGCGCTGGGATGAAATGTCTTTAATTTGAGGGAAGAGGAGCCCCCATGATCCTCTCTACTGTTCTCACCTTCTTCCAGTCTGAGGCGCTGCAGCCTCCACACCACACAGTGAGACAGCTGGTCAGAACGCTCTCTATGGTGCTTCTGGAGAAGGTGGGGAGGATGGGGGGGGGGGGGGGGCGGGGGGCAGGTGGGCTCTCCTCATCCTCCGCAGGAAGTCCAAGCGCTTCTGGCTAGTATAGATTCTATAGTATAGAATGCAACTATGCAACATTTTTACAAGTAGGAGCCCTGGGGAATTAATCCTTCTAACCCTGAAACCACAACAGAAGAGATAAATCAGAACCCAATATCTTGCATCTGAGGAAGGTTTGTGTTTGTAGACATATGAGCAACAAGCTGCACCTCCTCAGTTTATCTGATCTGGTAGAAACATCTCAGGGCCTTAACCCTTTAACGTCCTTGCTCAACTCTAGCCTGCATTTCCTATGAAAATGATTAGGCTGTTAAAGGGTTAAGATTGCATTTTGTGAATTGCTGCTATATGAATGAACTGGGTTTATTTCTCTGTTCCTGCTGACGTCACTGATTTAACACCAAAGATAGGGCTGGAATGATAAGGCTTTCATTAAAGGATAAGACAGAATGAGTGGAATTAGATGAATCCTGTTGATTTGGGACCTTATTCTGGAACAGATGGTGGATCTGTGGCTGTGAGCTTTTTTGGCTGCAGCCCCTCATCCTTCCATCAGGGGGCCGGAGTGACTCCTGGCTTTGCTGCCTTTGCCCAGCGTTTTGGGCAAAGGCAGCACTCAGGAGTTTGATCTTTTCCTTCCTCGTCTGTGTTTGCTGGTTGTAACCCTGCAGTAGGAGCAGCCACCTTCCTCGAGCTCATGATTAAAACAGCAGCAAACATCTGTGTTATCGGCTGACTCACAGATGAACCCACTGAACTTCTGACACCTGAATGAGCCTCTAGCAGCGACCGCAATCCACCATCATTTAGCAGCACAGACATAAAAACCAGCGTCCCCAGTGTGTCAACTGAATGAGTGGAGCCGTTCCGTTTCACAGGAACCACAGATACCAACAAATGTCTTTGTGAATAGATAGCAGAGCTAACCGCGGCTCCAAAGGGCCCAGGAGAACTCATTCCTCTGTAGACAAAAACAGACATAAAAAACATGATCCTCCAGCTTCTATTTACATGCTGTGCTGTGATGTCAACAAAGTATTAAGCACAGGAGGGATTCTGCAACGTAAGCTACCCAGACTGCTGTAGGGTGGATATTTAAAGGATCTTCCTGTTTTCCTGACATTTAGGCTCAGTCTAATGTGTTTTTAGAGCCTTTGACTAAATAAAGAAACCTGTTTATGTTTTGGTGGAGAGTCTCAGTCTGCAGCCTTCATATCAAAGAGTCCAACGTGGTTTCAGGGAAAAATAGGCCATAAGTTTGAGATCGGTTCCTCAAACCCGTGTATTCAGCATCTCAGCTTCAGCTAAAACAGAGAAGCTGGAGAGAAGAGAAAAACTTCCTCTGTTCCCTGTTGAACTGCAGCCAAACTTAACAACCAGCGTAGGAAACAATCAGTCACTGGATGAGTTATTAGAAAAAGTTCAAAACAATCCACTGGACTTGTTTCCAAGTTTGAAAACGTTTTCGCTTCCCATCCAGGAAGCTTTTTCAAGAATTTCAAGAATTGAAAAAGCTTCCTGGAAGGGAAACGAAACATCTTTAAACTTGGAAACAAATTCCAGCGGATTGTTTTGAACTTTTTTGGAACGACTATGACCTGGATGACTGAGAATCTTCACCAGCAATATGTCACTGGATGAGAGACAGTCCCTCCATGCATGGATCAACATCATGTTTCAATCACATTTCATGGAGTTTAGAGGTGCAACTTTTCTTTAAGTTTGAAAGGATTTTTCAAATGGTTTCTGCAACCAATATAAATCACTCGATATCTTCTTTAACCTAAAAACTTGATGTATTCTCTCCTCTCTCCAGGATGATTGACAGGAGACACGTTGAGGCGCAGAATGAATGTGGTCCCAGTGGGCGGGTCATCCTCCTCCCACCTCCTGGTGCCAGTCTCTGTCACCTGCTCCTGGCTGCTGCTGCTCTTCCATGCTGCCTATGGTCATAAACCTGCAAAGCTTCCTTTGATTAGCCGGAAGCCCTTTATTGCTGCCTGGAACGCTCCCTTGGACATGTGCTCCATCAAGTACAACATCAGCACCAACCTTGAGCATCTTTTTCACATTCAAGGAAGCCCCCGGGCTGCATGGACCGGCCAAAATGTGACCATTTTTTATGCAAACCGGCTAGGCTACTACCCCTACTACACGCCACAAGGCAAAGCTATTCATGGTGGTCTGCCGCAGAACTGCAGCCTGGACAGGCACTTGCTCAAGGCTTATCAGGACATCGTTCATTTTATCCCTGCAGAGGATTTCCGTGGACTAGCTGTCATTGACTGGGAGTTCTGGAGACCTCAGTGGGAACGGAACTGGCACAAGAAGGACATCTACCGGCGAAAGTCAAAGGAGCTGACGGTAAAGGCGTATCTGGGCGTCACTGCAGCTCAAGTGGAGGTGCTGGCCCGGCGGCGGTTTGAAAAAAGTGCCAAAGCATTCATGCAACGAACAATCCAGTTGGGAACCCGTCTACGGCCCAACGCCCTCTGGGGATTCTACCTTTACCCGGACTGTCACAACTACAACCTGCATGACCAGAACTACACGGGCCTGTGCCCGTCGTCTGAGAGGACGAGAAACGACGAGCTGCTGTGGCTGTGGAACAGCAGCACCGCGCTGTTTCCTTCAGTGGCAATCAGGAAAACTCACAGCAACAGCAATAGCAACTGGCACTTTGCACACCATAGAATCCAGGAGTCGCTCCGGATCGCCTCTCTGACCTCAAAGGAGTATGACCTTCCTACCTACGTCTACCTCAGACTGAGCTACCGAGATGATGCCCTGGCCTTCCTGTCTGACGTAAGTTCATCAGATAAAGATCATTTTAGAAACACAGGAAAGCAGCAGCCAAAGTTTATGCACTACTGCCATCTGCTGGACATCCACAGAAACACATTTTCAAAAGAATCATTCAAACAGTGAAATTAGAGAAACCTTATTTTCTGTTTGACAGTAAAGGACTGAATGATACTGTTTTTTTTTTTTGTATCCTGCAGAAAGACTTGATTCATACCATCGGGGAGAGTGCTGCCCTGGGAGCTGCAGGGTTCATCATCTGGGGGGACCTAAACCTGACCTCTTCCAGGGTTTGTGAACTTTGACCCCGTCTTTACTTTGTTTTTCTAATCTCACCAAACGTTCATAACATTTCAGAACAAATTTGATTAAATTCAGCTTATTTCTCTAGCGCCAATTCACATCATGTCATCTCAAACCGCTTTACAGTTCACCAGATCATCCGGTCAGATTGATTCAAAGTTTTCTATCTAAGGGAAACCAGCTGATTGCATCGACTCATTGAATCTTCAGCAATCCCTCACACTAAGCATGCTTGTAGCGACAGTGGAGAGAAAAAACTCCCTTTTAACAGGAAGAAACCTCCAGGAGAACCAGGCTCAGTGTGAGCGGCCATCTGCTGAGGCCGGCTGGGGTTCAAGGAGACAGAAGCAGACATAGAAAAAGCAGCTGTAAAAGGCGGCCCCGTCCAGGAAACACACAGCCAGGCAGACGAGCTCCGAGCCAGCTCCCATGTCAGAGGATGAAGAGAGCACATCCAGTTAGTCGCAGTCAGAGAAACAGGACTACACTGGAAAACAGACCAAGCTCCAACATCTAGAAACAAAGGTGTTGATGGCAGCAGCACAGCTGATATTTCTCTCCAGGATGGAGTCACAGCCAAACAGGAACAGACCAGATGAAGCTACTATGAGTAAAGCAGAGAGAGCAGAACGTTAGAGATTGAACTAACAGATTCTGCAGAGTGGGAGAATAGAGACAGAATGAAGCAGAATGATGAAAAGGGGTCCCTATGTCCTCCAGAAGTCTAAGCCTATAGCAGCATAACTATAGAGATAGCTCAGGATAACCTGAGCCACTCTAACTATAAGCTTTATCAAAAAGGAAAGTTTTAAGCCTAGCCTTAAAAGTAGACAGGGTGTCTGCCTCACGGACTAAAACTGGTAGTTGGTTCCACAGGAGAGGAGCCTGATAACTAAAAGATCTGCCTCACATTCTACTTTTAGAAATTCTAGGAACCACTAGTAAACCTGCAGATTGAGAGCGAAGTGCTCTGTTAGGAACATAAGGAACAATCAGATCTCTGATATCAGATGGAGCTTGGCCATTTAAGGCTTTATATGTGAGAAGGAGGATTTTAAATTCTATATCTTTGAGTCATGATTCAGACGCCTGGATTGAAACTCTTCCCAGCATCAAACATCCTAAACCTGACAGAGTAAATGGCTGAACATTCGCTATGTTGAAGTTTTTGTTAGGCGAACATGTCTGTAGGATTTTTAATCCCATGATGCATTGTCTCCACAGCATAACTGCACGTTAGTGAAGTCCTTCCTGACTCACCGCCTCGGTCACTACATCACCAACGTGACCCGGGCCGCTGAGGTCTGCAGCGAGTTCCTCTGCCAAGGAAATGGCCGCTGTGTTCGCCGGGACCTGCATGCTCGCCACTACCTCCACCTGAGTGCTGGGAGCTACCAGATTAACCCTTCGGGGGACGGGGCCTTCGCTGTGAGTGGGTGGCCATCGCAGACCGACCTGCAGGAGCTGACCGAGAGATTCGGCTGCCACTGCTACGAAGGCCACGAAGGAGAGCGCTGTGACAGCATGAACAAAGTCAAGGAGGATGACGACCTGAGGAGGGAGGAGAAGGAGGAACAGGAGAGGAAGAGGACGGAGTGGGAGGATGAGCAGGGTGGGCTGTGGGAGAGTGGGGGGGGGAGCAGTGCTCTGCCGCTCCACTGCTACCAGAAAATATTCCTGCTTGCTTTGACCTTGCTGCTCACTCAGACGGTGGTTTAGCTTTATAGAAAATGTTGCTAGCAGCTGTAGCCAGACAGCTCTCCATCGCTGATGGTTCAGGGCAGTCAGCTGGCTGTTAGCACGCATACCGACAACATGTGGACTTCTGGACTTGGTTTTGAAGACATGCTTCATCAGAAATGGTCCTATCAGCTCCATGTGGACAACTTCCAATGAGGTTCACTTATTAGTGGGAGGGGGACGTCCAACAGCAGGTACAGGTGGGTCTGTTGGGGGTCTGGAGTGTGTCAGTATGGGCGGCTGTAGAACCAAATCCTTTTCCTACGATGATATAAGCTGCTAATTTATTACCTAACGTCATACTGGAGGAGCTGCACTTTTAGCTGTATTAAGGCAACAGTTTTTATATACTCCTTATCTCATTTATTACATTAAAGGATGAATCATTGCCCTGTTTTTATGCTTCTTGCTACGCTCCTCTACCTCCATAATAATCCCCCCATTATGGTCTGTGGCCTCAGCTGACCTATCTGTGTGATCCAGGACTTTAGAAGCCAGAGAATCTGTACAGATAATAAAAATCCACCATGTAAATCATGGATGTGCATTATTTCTGACGGGTTGGTAAAATAAAAGATTACAGTCTCTGTGCCGTTTTGTTTTGATGGTATAACCAAGTATGAGCCGAGGCGTCATCATACTGGTAAAGATTTACCTACTGGTTTTGATTAAAGGTGGTTTTACGGTAGACTGTTAGCCCTCTAAATCCCTCCAGGATTAATAAAGTGAGATTGTAGGTTTGTGGATGTTACTGCAGGGATTATGTCTCTAATTTTAAGGGCTAATGAGGTGATGTGTTTATAGCTCTTCACACACAGTTTGACTGTGGCTCAGTTCCTAGAAGATGTTTTGCCTCCATTGGTGAGGATTCAAATGAGAGACTTCAGATGACTTTTCATCAGTCTGACCTCTAGGGGGTGTTCATGCACTGGAAACAGCTCTGGGCTGTGTGCAACTGATTAAGAAGCAACATATTTGTATCCAATGACACACATAAAAAGAAATCAATTTAACATTATGGAAAAAAGGAAGAACCGCTGGAATGTTCCAAGATGAATGTTCTGTAACTAGCTGATGTGACAAAAGATGATGAGCTCATTGGTGATGTAGTTGGAAGCAGGTTTATATACAAATGGTCTAAACATGAAGACAGCGGGTTGACTTTCGGTGATAACATTCTGGGTTGTCGGTACAATTCCCTGATGAGGCTCCTAAGCCTGATAGAAAAACCCAGAAATGTCACCATGCAGCAATAGATTCTAGACTAGCAGATTTCCTGTTTTACGTGAGAAGATCATTTAACATAAAATTTAGTGTTAATATGCAGAACTTCCTGTGCTGTAGGAGAATCCTTCGCCTTCCTGCAGAGATCCACACAATCCAAAAACAGCAGGATCATTCTGCTGCTTCAAGGAGAGAGTAGAGGCATGATGGAAGGATCACAGGTGGTTCTTCCTGATCTTCTTAAACCGCCGCCTCCTATGGTTTATGGGTTAACCCCCCCATATGATGTGAAAGCAAAGTTTTACTTACAAGCAAAACACCTTTTGAAGAGGCAAAAATCCCCACAGGTCTGAACCTACTGGCAGATGCCGACCAGTCAGAACCGCAGTTTGCAACTTCAGACACACCCACCGACCATAATGACCATAATGACGTATTACCATTACAACTGTTGTAACTGTAAATGGACAGGTTTAGGTGACCACGTCACATTGTTCTGAAAAGGCTTTTAATGCAGTATATTTTTATAAAATAGCTCTAATAAAGTCCCAGTTAGGGATGCTAATATGGATTTATTAGAACTGAAAATTCCCAACATTATTCTCCATAAGTTCCTTTTCAGCATGATCAGAATCAACATCCTGTTCAAAAGGTGTTCACAGATATTAAACCTTCAAAGTGAAATCACATAACAGAATATTAATATTTCATTCTTCCTCCAGTTTCTCTGTACTCTCCTGGCCCTGCATCACGAACAATAATAACCTTTACAGCACATTCAGTATGGAAAACACACTTTAACCAATTAGGATATTTTAAGGGGCCAATTACTCAGATTGATTTTATATCTCATAATATTATGTGTCACGCGTTGGTTTTGGATTTTTACTATTTACATTTATTGATAAAGAATATAACCAGTCATGATGCCAGATCCAGGGTCCCAAAATGCAATGAACAGATGATTAACTCATTTAGTGGTTTGCAGTCAAACTTCATCATCGTGCCTTTTCCATTTCATTGCTTTCTTTCTAACTTTCAAAACTTCAGCTGTTTTTACTAAACAGCTGCTTATTTTTCTACATTTATCAGCGTCTCTTCCAGAACTTTCCGCTTTTTAATCCTGGCTCTCTGCACACTCCTTTACTCTACGTCTTTCAGACACCGTTGACCAGCTGATTGCACTGGGTTACATCAGCGAGCTCAGAGAAGAAGAAACACACCAGTGTAGGAGGAGGCAGCATGTGAAGCACTCATCGCTGAACACTTATATGCAAAAATCAAAAATTAAAAAATCGACGGCCGTTGGCCAAATTAAGAGGACCACTAGGAATTGTCAATCTCCTCTGATGAGTCTCTCTTGTTCTGGGACCAATAATAAATGAAGGGATGAGTCCCTGCTGGGATGTGAAGAACTGAGTGAACCTCACCCTCCCTAACAAAGATGCTGAATGAAGGGCTGGTCGCTCCATGCAGCTCCTGGCTGATGTCCTACTCGGAGCAACATGGAGTCAGCTCCTTTTTCCACAGCAGGCGTCATGGTGGTGGTTAGCTGCATCATCCAGTATGATGGGGGAGTTTAGGACCCAGGATTCATTTAAGCCACATAACAGGTGCAGGAAAACCAGACCGAGCGGGTCATACTGGGACGGCCAGTGGACAGATCAGACCCAGACCATCAGAATGACAATGGGTTTTCTTCTGCAGGTTCTAGCTCCTGCTGATGTTCTAGTTTTTCCAAAGAAAGAGCTTTGTCATCCTGGATGGTGCAATCACTTATTTCTATGTTCTTTTAGTTATGAAATATTAACAGTACGATGAGTCTCAGCTGATCAGATGGTCTGATACAGCAGAACCGTTTCCGTCATAGAAAATATTTATGTTTTGAAATAATTTTTCAGTATATCTGTTCTCACAGGGTCTGTAATCTGATCTCTACTGTTTTTATTTTCATTCTTTTTTAAAGAAAATTAGTTCATTATCATTTTTATTTCCTGTCAGTAAGGCACAAATTATTTTGTAAAAAGTCCAAAGTATCCATGATTCCAGTATGGAGGTCAGTCTGTAAACCTGGAGCTGCTCCATTGCACTGAGGGACCCTGAAGGAGATCCCAAAACCTCGACAGACAGACCAGAGGTTCCAGTATGAAGGAAAGACACACCTCTGTTTGACCTACGATATAGTCACCTAGTTTATAGATCTGTGAAGGTTTGCATGGAGAAGTTTCTCCAGCTGCAGTTCAATGAGCTTTGAGGAAACTTTCCATCAGTTTGTTAAGCTAATTGGCTGATAATAAGAGAAACATGAGCAAAAAAAAAAACATTCCTTCTAATAACACTATAATAGATGTCTGGGAAGAGCAGATGGAAGGATGTTAATTCCCAAAGACTGCTTTTTCAACAAAAAAAATCTGTTTGGAGCCCATCCAGCCAGGAGCTTTCCCACTCTGACCGGATATTATAGCATCGTCCATTTCCACCGGTGTCAGATTTTCATCCAGTCTCTTTTTAGAGTTGGAATATTCAAATTATATTAGAAAGAGTCAGATTGGCTGCGTTCTGGTATTGAGTCTGATGATCCTCTGCTGAGAAGCCACCAGGAAGGTGAATTAGTGAAATATTACAGGATGTAGTTTTAGGACAATCTGGCTAATAATCTGGATGTTGGCCCCCTTCCTCATAGAATCTGCTACAGGATTAAAGGCTAAGCTTGAGTGGAAGCTAGAAGATGGATTTCAGTCTGTATGGCTACTGTCCATCCATCCATCCATCCATCCATCCATCCATCCATCCATCCATCCATCCATCCATCCATCCATCCATCCATCCATCCATCCATCCATCCATCCATCCATTTTCTTCCTCTTAATCAGGGGCCGGGTCACAGAGGCAGCAGTCTAAGCAGAGATGCCCAGACTTCCCGATCCACACACACCTCCTCCAGCTGCTCCCCGAGGCGACATCAGGCCAGCTCAGAGACATAGTCCCTCCAGCGTGTCCTGGGCCTTCCACCACGCCTCCTACCAATGGGACATGCCTGGAACACTTCGAGAGGGAGGCAACCAGGAAGCATCCGGAACAGATGCCCGAGCCACATCAGCTGCTGTCCTTTTAATCAAATGAGGGGTCAGAGGTTAAGCTATGAGGATCGTCGGCCATCTTGATCCCAAACAATATGCAAAATTAGGAGTGACTGTGCTGCATTAATCTGAGCTTGAAGCATTTCTTATGCTTCGTTCATCCATTCATTCTCAGCATACAAACAGCAGAACCAGACCACCGAAAGCAGGCAAAGTGGGTAAGGTGTCATGCCTAAGGACACAGTGGCTGGGATGGAAGGAGCAGGGGTTTATACTAGCAGCAGGGCCAGTAAGAATCCTGATCACCTGAGCCACCTTCCTCCATTATAACGCGGCTTATAATGCTAATTATATGCAGTTGTGCATTTCGGATCATCATCACACAACATCTAGACAGGCTGAACACCACTGACAACATCCGTTGTTGGTGGGTAAAAATAACATTTGCACGATCAAATAAAAAATTGGGTAAAAAAGGAATAAAATGGTCAAATAAAATGAAGGCGACTGTTTGGCTAGGTATTTAAAGTCAATGAGAAAAGGTGGACAAGAGATTTAAAAGCACTGAGAGAAGAGGCCTCTCTGCTATGCCGAGGCAGTGAAAGCTCAGTTCCCTCTGAGCTTCTGCTTAGTTTTAGGGGCAGAAAATGATGCTGTGATCTGAAATCACACCCAAAAGTTCCTTTTCTTTCTAAAAACGTTTGCTATGAATATTGGAAAGAAAAGACGGATCCATTAAAAGTTGAACAGACCTGCTGCTCCTTCTCAGATTAATTAGAAAGACATAAGATGGAGCTATTTCATTTAGCCTTCTTACATGTAAGCCTACCTGTAGCTCAGAAAGAGCTACCCACTGAGGAGACCTTTTGACCACAGGGGGCGCTCCTGAAGATCTTCAATGGCTCTGGTACCATCAGCCATCTTCTATGGTTGGTCTGTCGGAGTCTAGCCCTGCAGATCTGTGCCTTATGAAGATCATCGGCTCCTGCTATCGGTCAGAAATATGGAGACTAAATAGCCGTCAAATCTGTTTCTGTGCGTGACCACGCCCCCTGCGCAAAGGTTCTGCACGCATCATTGCACACCTCAAAAAAATCCTGACTATGCGTCAGACGGTCACAAACCTGCGCAGACCTCAAGCAGAAGTGCGCAGACAAAAAGCAGCTGTGATTGGTCGTTTGTATGCCTTTCCGGCTGTCTGTGTGGTCGTCCTTCTTGATTCGGAGCCGGGGCACACCATTTTTAAAAACCGAGAAAAAACTACAATGGACGACTACGATGAAAGGTTAATCGAGGAGGTTCGCTTCATTAACAGAACCTGTTCCTCTTCGATGTCTAGCAACTCTAGATCCATCTCCGTTACTGTGATATCTTGCAGACGCTCCATTGTTGTTTTGGAAGATAAACACTCCCATCAGTGCCGCAAGTTCTCGAATAGGCTCCCTTTGCGCTTTGGTGGGAAACTGCTGTGCGTCCCTAGAAATTCCAGACCAGTATAATCTCCCCTTAAGACCTTACATTTTGTTACTCTTCGAGATGATATAAAAGGAATACTAAACATTATTATAGTTTAACATACTAAATAGTTTACTTGAGTGTTTGTTGTAATGTCCACTGAGGATCATCTCACTCTAAAGGATAAAAGTGTTGGGATCCTCAGGCTTGCCCACCAGAGGGCGCCGAGGATCCTCTTCTGCTCTCTTTGTTTTTTCCCTTAGGTTTGGAGTTACTGTGGGGATCTGAAGATTACCCTCTGTCTCCAGAAGGATGCGCTGTGGGTCTTCTGGTGCTGGAACTTTCCTGCACACCTGTTCCTAATCCTCTCATTAGAAGACCTCTCCTTTATAAACTCCTGCCTGACCTTGATCCCACGCCGCAGTGTTGAACTTAGTTGGTTAGCTTCCTGAGCCTCTACTACAGAAAGATTCTTTGTTATCTCTAGTGTGAGATTAGAATCTAATTCTTCCTTGTCTCTGCCTCACAGGAATCCTGTCTCTTCGTGAAAGCTCTGGATGAGCTTAACCTCCTGTCTCTTCGTGAAAGCTCTGGATGAGCTTAACCACCTGTCTCCTCGTGAAAGCTCTGGATGAGCTTAACCCCCTGTTTCCCCGTGAAGCTCTGAAGAACTGTCTCTCTGGCAACCTGTCTCTGGCCTGCAGCTCTGGGAGAGTTGCATCATAGGAAGCCAGTCCCACGCCTGACGCTCTAGGAAAGTGAACCTGCTAATCTGCCCTGGTGAGCCAACCCAAGAATCTAACATGGATGCTACCTGTTGACTTCCCTGTGGAGTTTTCCCCGTGTGGATTTCCCCCTGTTGTCTCCCTGCAGTGAGCTGGAAGCTCAGTTACCAGCCATCTCCCTTTTCCTGCTCAGACCTCTGTGAATCAGCCCCCCGCCTGAACTGTTTTCACTTCTTACCCTTGTGCTTGTGACTTTAATAAACTTTTTGGACTTTTACCAGCGCTTCCGTGTGTGTTCTGCATCTTGGGCTTACTCTCCGTGAAACCACATCATGACAGAACACTGCGGCCAAACACAAAGCCCAGCAGATCACCTCCGTCGTTGGTCTGAGAAACAGGACGCTCAGACATTTATTCACTCGCAACCCGTCCATGAGTTATTGTTAAAACAATCATTCGCTAGCCACTTCTACAATGATAACGCCACGTCAGCGGCTCGTCCTGCCCCGAATACTCTTCCGCTTCCTGGTCCTCCGGCGGTGACGTCGTCTCTCAGTCAAGATGATACCCTTCCTTTCTGGTCTGCACTTAACCCGTCGTTTTCGTCACCTGGTCCATCTCTGCCTGAGAGATTTTCAGGTAACCCACGTAAGCTCAAGGGATTTTTATTTCAGTGTCAGTTATTTTTCGGTTTTCATACTTCTAGTTTTCCTACTGATCATGATAAGATCGCCTTTGTTGTTTCATTTTTGTCTGGTGAAGCCCTTGAGTGGGCGGAGACAAAATTTCCGCTAAAAACCAGAAAAGATTGTACATATCAGAGTTTTATCCTGGCGTTAGAAAAAGCCTTTTGTAGGGTCACTATGTGTTGTCTTTCTGGTGAGCTTCTGAATATAAAGCAGGGTAATAGGTCTGTAGCCGAGTTTTCTAACGAGTTCCAGATTAAAGCAGCCGTTTCCGGGTGGAACGAGTCTGCGCTCATGTCCGCTTATCTCCTGGCGCTAAACAGTTCCATCAGAAAGGAGCTTTCATTTTACGTCGAGCCTGCTACCCTAGAGGACCTCATTGAATTAGCCATCGGTTTAGACTTAGCTTCACACACCAGTTTCAGTTCCTTTTCGCGCCGGATTAGTTTCTGTTCACATATTCTAGAACATCATTTAACACCATCCGTTAAAAAACTCAAGATTGCCCCACCTAGTTCACGTCAGACTGATAGAGTTCCCTGCCAGCCAGATCATACCCCTGCACCCGTCACCGTGGAGTCTAGACCTGTCCCCTCGCCCGTTTTTCGTGATCCCTACATCCATGAGGATGATCTAAGGGAGTTTTTCTATGGAGATAGAGAAGACATCTTCCCTCTCGAGCCACCACCTTCTGTTATACGCCAGCCAGATCCAGATCTTGACCCAGTTAATTTACAACCTGACCCTTTACCTGATTTTTTAGCTTCGGTTCCTATCAATAAACCAGTTAGCCTAGCTCCTAAGACCTCTCGGCGTAAGAGAAGGCGTCGCCTTAAGCCAGCTCTGTGCCGTCTAGAGACCCCTGAGTCAGCTCCGTGTCATCCAGAGACTCCTGAGCCTGCCCTGTGCCGTCCAGAGACCCCTGAGCCTGCCCTGTGCCGTCTTGAGACCCCTGAGCTAAGGATTAGAAGATCTTCAGAAGATGGAGTTGGTGAAGGAATGCCTCCAGGAGCACCTCAGCAAAGGCCACAGATCGCCAAGAGCTCTCTACTGACGCCTCACGCCTCCTCAGAGACTGAACTTGAGCCTCCTTGGACGTTCACTCCAGTTCCAGAGGTGGAACCACAGTCGGTGGTCCCACCTGCTCCTGAGGGTGAACCACAGTCGGTGGTCTCACCTGTCCCTGAGGTGGAGCCACAGTCGGTGGCCTCCCCAGCTCCTGAGGCGGATCCTCGGTCTGAGGGTTCGCATGTTCCTGATCGGGAGCCGCAATCGGCGGGCTCCCCTGTTCCTGATCGGGAGCCGCTATCGGCGGGCTCCCCTGTTCCAGACCCGGAGCTGCAACCAGCGGGCTCCCCTGTTCCTGACCGGGAGCCGCAACCAGCGGGCTCCCCTGTTCCTGACCGGGAGCCGCAATCGGCGGGCTCCCCTGCTCCAGAGCCACAGCCGGCGGTTTCCTCAGAGCCTCCTCCAGAGCCGCAGCCGGTGGTTCCCTCAGAGCCTCCTCCAGAGCCGCAGCCGGCGGTTCCCTCAGAGCCTCCTCCAGAGCCGCAGCCGGCGGTTCCCTCAGAGCCTCCTCCAGAGCCGCAGCCGGCGGTTCCTTCTGAGCCTCCTCCTGAGCCGCAGCCGGCGGCCTCTTCAGAGCCTCCTCCTGAGCCGCAGTCGGTGGCCTCTTCAGAGCCTCCTCCAGAGCCACACTCGACGGTCTCCCCAGAGCCTCCACCAGAACCGCAGTCGGCGGTCGCTACAGAGCCTGAGCGGCCGAGGAGGGGACGGGGTACCCCGTGGGGGTACCTGCTGAAGCTTGGGCGTCATCCTCCTGAGAAGCTGCTTCGCCTCCGGCCCCGCGGCAGACCTCCTGAGCGTCAGTTTCGCCTCCGGTCCCGCGGCAGACCTCCTGAGCGTAAGCTTCACCTCCGGCCCCGTGGCGGACCCACAGAGCGTCAGCTTCGCCTCCGGTCCCGTGGCGGACCCACAGAGCGTCAGTTTCGCCTCCGGTCCCGCGGCAGACCTCCTGAGCGTAAGCTTCACCTCCGGCCCCGTGGCGGACCCACAGAGCGTCAGCTTCGCCTCCGGTCCCGTGGCAGACCCCCGGAGCATCATCTTCACCGTCGACCCCGTGGCAGACCCCCAGAGTGTCAGCGTCGCCTTCGACCCCGCTGCCGGCCACCTAAGACTCTGCTCCGTTGTCGGATCGTAGGCCGGTCTCCTGAACCTCAACCGTGTCTTCAGCCCGGCGGTGCTCCCCCTAAGACGCTGCTCCACCTTCATCTCAACGGTCGACCTCCTGAGCAGCAACTTCGCCTCCGCCGTCAGCCCCACGGCAGGCCACCTGAGACTGTGTCCTGCAGCCGGCCCCACGGCAGGCCACCTGAGACTGTGTCCTGCAGCCGGCCCCACGGCAGGCCACCTGAGACTGTGTCCTGCTGCCGGTACTTCGGCCGGCCACCTGAGACTGTGTCCCGCTGCCGGTCCCTCGACCGGCCACCTGAGACTCTGTCCCGCTGCCGGTCCCTTGGCCGGTCACCTGAGAATCTGTCCCGCTGCCGGTCCCTCGGCCGGCCACCAGAGACTTTACCCAAGAAAGTTTTTGGGTTTTCTTTTGCTGTCGTCCACCGTAAGTGGATCGTTTTTTGTTCTGGACTCTGTTTTTGTTTTCTGCCCTCCTGGCTGTTTCCCCCTTCGCCCACCCTGGGTGGGTTGTTTTTTGTTTATTGGACCTTTTTTTCTGTTGGTTCTGGCCCTCCTCGCCCTAGTGCCCCCTCCGCCCGCCCTGGGTGGGTTGTTTTTGTTTTCTGGACTCTATTTTCTGTTGTCTCTGGCCCTCCTCACCCTAGTGCCCCCTCCGCCCACCCTGAGTGGGTTGTTTTTTGTTGTTTTTTGGACCTTTTTTTTTCAGGGGGCGTCTGGAATCCGCCCTTGAGGGGGGGGCTCTGTTGGGATCCTCAGGCTTGCCCACCAGAGGGCGCCGAGGATCCTCTTCTGCTCTCTTTGTTTTTTCCCTTAGGTTTGGAGTTACTGTGGGGATCTGAAGATTACCCTCTGTCTCCAGCAGGATGCGCTGTGGGTCTTCTGGTGCTGGAACTTTCCTGCACACCTGTTCCTAATCCTCTCATTAGAAGACCTCTCCTTTATAAACTCCTGCCTGACCTTGATCCCACGCCGCAGTGTTGAACTTAGTTGGTTAGCTTCCTGAGCCTCTACTACAGAAAGATTCTTTGTTATCTCTAGTGTGAGATTAGAATCTAATTCTTCCTTGTCTCTGCCTCACAGGAATCCTGTCTCTTCGTGAAAGCTCTGGATGAGCTTAACCTCCTGTCTCTTCGTGAAAGCTCTGGATGAGCTTAACTACCTGTCTCCTCGTGAAAGCTCTGGATGAGCTTAACCACCTGTCTCCTCGTGAAAGCTCTGGATGAGCTTAACCCCCTGTTTCCCCGTGAAGCTCTGAAGAACTGTCTCTCTGGCAACCTGTCTCTGGCCTGCAGCTCTGGGAGAGTTGCATCATAGGAAGCCAGTCCCACGCCTGACGCTCTAGGAAAGTGAACCTGCTAATCTGCCCTGGTGAGCCAACCCAAGAATCTAACATGGATGCTACCTGTTGACTTCCCTGTGGAGTTTTCCCCGTGTGGATTTCCCCCTGTTGTCTCCCTGCAGTGAGCTGGAAGCTCAGTTACCAGCCATCTCCCTTTTCCTGCTCAGACCTCTGTGAACCAGCCCCCCGCCTGAACTGTTTTCACTTCTTACCCTTGTGCTTGTGACTTTAATAAACTCTTTGGACTTTTACCAGCGCTTCCGTGTGTGTTCTGCATCTTGGGCTTACTCTCTGTGAAACCTCATCATGACAAAAAGAAGCTAATAAAGACATCTTCTCAGTCTTTCCTCTGCACATCTAAGGAGGAGGATGTTAACAAAGACGGCTCTCTGACCGACTGTAAAACATGAAAAATATCTCCCAGTCAAATCGCGGAAATGCTTCTCAAGCAACATGCTGAAGCCTCCAGGAGTTTCTAAAGGTGAAACACAGACTGTTCTCCACTCACTCTATACTGCTGACTGAACATAAATCAGATATCAGAGGCCCTGCATGCTAAGGCAAGCCCCTGTTCTCTGGTGCAATAACAGCCGGGGGTCTCCATCCAACATGAAGACAAAATGTCTGAGTGCCGTATAAGTAACTGCGGTTTCCTGTCCTTTCATGTCAAAAAATGTAAAGCATCACATTGTTTCCTGTTCAGAGTAAAACTGACATTCAGATGTTAGGAGACCTTCCAGCACCGGGAGCTCTCCAAGATACCTCTCTGAGTCCCTTTTGTCAGTTGCTGTGGTAAGTATGGGAAGGTAAATAAGATTAAAGAGCATTATGATGAACCCCTCCAACTAGCTGCTTATGGGCAAAATGTGCTCTTCCAGAATGAATATGGCAGCTTCAAATTTATCACCTGAGGAAGGTTAGCTGACATTAATCAAGAATAAAGACGATGGATGAGAAACTAAACACAAGAAAGAGCAAAAAGCACAACAGAGTTCCAACAGAAAAGTCAAAAATAAAGGCTAAATAAGGAAGCCGTTCATGACTGAGAGGAAATGAAAGGGCAGACGGACCTGAAAGGTTTCAATGGAGCATGAAAGAGAAGATGACAGAAACCATCAGAAGATCAGAGGCAAGTCATCATCAACACGTTGGGATCCACGTCCATCCAGGTCAGCTGAAAGGCAGGATGTTGGTGGCAGCTGCTGGTCTGCTGCCAGAAGCAGAAAATTTATCCGCTCTGCTTCATCCAGATCTGGTTTCAGATCTTCCCAAACTAATACTAATAAAATGTCTTTTGAACTTCATTTAGAAACACAATTAACTTCATAGTATAAATCAATCTGGAAAGGATGCAGCTTTACAGCCTATTGAAAACAATGAAAGTGACCCTAAGCTGGAATCCTAATCCCTGAAATAATCTGGTTTATGTTATGATCATCATTGATTTAAATCAGGGTCAGCTCTGCTCCTCTTTGTCCTTAATACTTGTTCTTTTGTCAGCAATAAATAGATACCATATGAAATATTCTATTAAGACACTAAACTGTTAGGTATATATTTTTTATATTTTGTTACCAAGATAAAGGGTATAACTGGGAAGCAGACCCGTTCTAATAATGAGGAGGCATTTGTTCTGTGACCATTGCTTCACTGAGACTTCCTGGGATGAACACATTATTGCATAGAGATCATAAAAGAAAGGCATAAAAATTGGTTTAAAACATTATGCTGCATTTTCTATGGATATGGTGACCTTGATAATCCTGATAGGTGCTTTATGGTTAATTTCTACATAATTCTTGGCCTTAAATTCACTCCTCTATAAAGTCCAGTTTTAAAGATGATTTTATTCTACTTTATTTCCAAGTATTATAAGAATACTTTTACTTAATGTGTTGAAGATATGATCAATTTATTTTATTTCTCTGCCATCCTTGCTGAAGTTTTTGGATGTGTAGCTAGTCTGCAGGTGACCTAAACCTAACCTTAGACCACCGCTTTAGGTGCCTTTTCTACCGGCTTTTACTTGCATTTTCTAAACATTTGAAGGACAAATTAACCAAACTTAAAGGCACTTCTCCTTCAACAAATGAATTTAGCTCTAAAACCAAGAGCCTCCTGCTGTCATGGTGTCTGTCTGTGGCTGATTGTGACTTCAGATTCCCTACAGATCTCCACTGGAGGGCGCGTTAACCTGTAGGGTGGCACACTTGTGTTTATGCTGATGAAGGTTCTCAGCCATCCAGGTCATAGTCATTCCCCCCTTTAACGACCGACCCCTAGAATCATAGACAGGTTCAGATATTACAGGCTAACGATGGAACTAACGACCCATTCATCGGTTACCATTGCATGTTTCCAAGCGATACAAGGCGTTGTCTATATAAGACTCAAACTCACTGCGGATCCAGACATTTGAATTGAGAAAGCTTCCTGGAGAGGAAGAGAAACGTCTTCAAATCTTTTTTTTTTTTTTTTTTTTTTTTTTTTTTACAGTGTCCTGTCTGGCAAGGTGGCAATAAGAATAATTGTCTTGATGCCAAAAGGAGCCCAACAGATTTTACTTTCACAAGTGTAGCGGTATCGCAATTGCCATACCGCTCCACTTGTTTCATGTATATAAATTGCTTTATTATAATTATGCAGGGAGTTTTACAGTTCATATGGACACTGCAATGTAAGTAGAGCAGAAAAACAGAAGAAGAAGAAGGAAAAAGAAAAAGAAAAAAACAGGACAAAAGATGAAAGAAAGAGGAGATAGGAAGGAGACAATGACAAAACATTTTCAGTCTGCTTCAACACCTGTAATGAGATGGAGAAAAAAAAAAAAAAAAGAAAAAAGAACAGCACAACCAAAAAACATGGTACGAGATATACAATAAAGCAAACACCTTGAAACTATCACTAAAGTAATATTATTAAGTCTGACATGTACTCTGTGTTACCTGAAGATATGAATGTGGGGTTTCTGTTTGGAAGTGAATCTCTAAGTACCTGAAGCCTAGCACCTGTAGTTGTTTGTGAGGGTGAACTTGTGCATGTAAAGTTTTAACCATAGAAAAAAATGCTCAATAGTGGTTGTGGAGAGCCGGAGAGGCACACCCCCCAGAGCACTGAGTCCAGCGCCGGGAGACCCAAAGCCCCAGGCGCCCAAGGGGACCCCAGAAGCGAAGGCACCAAGGCGGGGCCAGCCCCGGAAATCAGACCCCACCAAGGCAGGAGGAGAGACAGCCACGAGGAAGCCCCCCAGCCACCGCCATGCCGGCGCCCCGGGGAGCCGCGGGGACGAGTCCGCGGGCCCCGCCGGCAGCCGGCCACCCCGAAGTAGGGCCGGGCGCCGAACACCAGCCCCCCC
The DNA here is from genome assembly GCF_016077235.1 of Cyprinodon tularosa. Lineage (NCBI taxonomy): Eukaryota > Metazoa > Chordata > Actinopteri > Cyprinodontiformes > Cyprinodontidae > Cyprinodon > Cyprinodon tularosa. The sequence continues at coordinate 110,769 of NW_024038082.1, forward strand.
ACGGCGCCGACCGAAACGCCCCAGCCCCACAGAGCACCGAAACACGCCCCGCCCCCCCGCACCAAGCCCCGGCGACCGGCCGCAACACCCACCGCGACCGCACCACCCAGGAAAACACTAAGACGGCCCCGCCCCCGGCCGGGGCCCATGCGCATCCGCCGCGAACCGGCCACGAGCGCCGCGGGACCCCCCCCAAAACGCCCCCCCGGCCAAAAGCGCAGCCCCACCCCACCAAGACCGATGCCAACAGCGCGCAACGAAACACACCGCGCACAGAATCAGCCCGAGAGCAGAAAAGCCGCCCGGCGCAAAACCGCAAGAGGAGCAGACCGCAGCCGGCGCAACCACCCCCCCCAGCAGCCCGAGGGGCAGCACAAAGCCAGAGCGGAGCGAACCGCGCCGCCCCCCCCACCGGACGATGCCAAAGCAGCCCAGCCACGTCCGCCACCCCCCCCGCAGCCCGCACCAGGCCCCGACACGCGGCCAGAGCAGCTCCGCCGCCCCGGCCCCCCACCACGCGCCGGTCATAGCCACCCCAGGCCCACACCCGCCCCGCAGCCCCACCCGCCGCGATCAGTGGGAACAGAGCAGCCCCGCCATGCCTCCAGGAGGGAAAACCCACCCGAATACCCAGCCAGCGCAGCCAGCCCGCCCAGACCGGCCCCCCAACACTACCCCCGCCGGAGCCGCCCGGACCCCCACACACCAGCGGCGCGCCGCCAGCAGGACCCCCACCCAGCAGGCCCGCCTGCCCCCCGAGAAAACAGACATGCCAAACCCCCCAAAGAAAAAAAGAGAAGAAAAAAAAAAAAAAAAAAAAAAGGGGCCCCCACAATGCGACAGCGGACACCAGACACCGACCCGCCCGCAACCGCTCCCCCCCACCGAGGAAGAGAAAAAAAAAAAATAAATAAATAAATAAATAACAAATAAATAGGTAAATAAATAAATTAATTAATAATTACAATTAAAATAAATAGGCAAGAGGAGAAGTGCGAGCGGAAAAACCGGAGCCCAAAACAGGACCCAAGACCCGCACCCCACCATGCCGTGCAGCTCCCCCCCTCCCCGAACCGATACCACAGAACCGGCATAGGAAAGAAACACCGCCCAGGAACCGGCATCGGAGCGAAGGCACCGGCACCGACCCCGAAAATCCCCGAACAACACCCAGCCCCACCCCGAAGCGGATCCAGTCCCAGGCCCCAGGGATCCGAGGCCCCAAGGGCACCCCACCCCCAGACAGGAGCCCCAGCAAAGCCCCGGCCGGCCGGGGCCAGTGGAGAGGCCGCCAGGAATGAGCCAGCAGTCCCCCGGGCATCCACCCCCAGCTCCACCAGTGCACCGGTGAGCCCCGACGCCAGCCAGCGGAGGGAGAGCAGGACGGGGGGAATGGGCTCCGCACTTAGCGGAGACTTGAGATGTATTTGGGAGAGGGTGCGGTTGAGACCCCAACCTGGGAAAGAAAAAAAAAAAAAAAAAAAAAAAATTGAATAAAATAATAATAATAATAAATAAAGAAAATAACAACGCAGACACACATTCGCACATAACACTCACATCCAATAATACCAGAATTTAGCTCTAAAACCAAGAGCCTCCTGCTGTCATGGTGTCTGTCTGTGGCTGATTGTGACTTCAGATTCCCTACAGATCTCCACTGGAGGGCGCGTTAACCTGTAGGGTGGCACACTTGTGTTTATGCTGATGAAGGTTCTCAGCCATCCAGGTCATAGTCATTCCCCCCTTTAACGACCGACCCCTAGAATCATAGACAGGTTCAGATATTACAGGCTAACGATGGAACTAACGACCCATTCATCGGTTACCATTGCATGTTTCCAAGCGATACAAGGCGTTGTCTATATAAGACTCAAACTCACTGCGGATCCAGACATTTGAATTGAGAAAGCTTCCTGGAGAGGAAGAGAAACGTCTTCAAATCTTGAAAACCAAGTCCAGTGGATATTTATTTGAATTTTTACGGAACACACTTGTGTTTCATCAGGAACAGCTGGACTACCATTCACTGCCGGATGATCTGACTTAAGCCGGCCATACACTGTGCGATTTTTTCAATGGTTGCACACAGCTACAGCTCACACTGTATGACAAAAAACGCAGGGTTTAAAGTTAACAGCTCACGATGTATGTTCTCACCCTGTGCGACCAAACGCTCTGATGCGATCTACCTGCTCACACTGCAAGTTTAAAAACTACATGGGACTCAACTCTGCAGTGAGATGGGGCTACTTCGACTCATCTATCCGGAAGCCAAACGAGTAGCAGAGGAATATGAAGCTCACTAGAGTTCAATGTGCTGCCTTGGCAATTTGTGCAAAGCCCTAAAAAGAAAAGACAACAACATATTTGGACAAAGACATGGCTAGGCAAATGTTGCTACTACGGTCTGTCAGTTTTACAGAAAAGACTCCATTTCACTCATTGCACCCCCGTCATGCTTCTGTGTTTTCCTCTGAGAAGAAGACGAAGAAGAATCCTTGTTTCCCCACTGAGCAATTTGCCTACAACCGCCTTACGACAGCCTACTGAATTTTAAGCATGTTAACGACTCCTGAAGGGAAGGTGGTCGTTAGAGACTGATTGCCCCTCGTTACCCCCTGTATATTACACCACGCACCATCAGGCTGAAATTCGGCGCGATAGAAAAATTCTTGCACAACAGGAGAGTCGGCCCAAAAAGGGAAAAAAAAATCGTACAGTGTATGCCCGGATTTAGGTGGTAAGATCAAGCCTCTCTTCCAGAGCTCTGAATCTGTCTGTCAGACTATGGCTGAGTCACCTGTTCTCCTGCTCATCCAACTCAGGTAGTGCCAACATCTCCTTATCATGGCCTACCATCAATGACATTTCTGTTTTAACTGCCATACAATGCTTTTATTTACCTACTCTAAAACCACCTCTAACCCCTTCATAATACTTTTTTACCAAATCCCATTATATACCTCCTACCGTAGCTCTAACCCAAAGCAATATATATGTATATATATATATATATATATATATATATATATATATATATATATATATATATATATATATATATATATATACACACAGTATATATTTACTACCTTTCAAAAGTGTGGTGTCACATTGAATTATTATTTAAGGGAAAGCACTGTACTTTTCAATGAAGATAACTTTAAACTAGTCTTAACTTTAAATAAATGACTATTCTAGCTGCAAATGTCTGGTTTTTGTGTCAACGTCTACAGTGAAGAGGCGGCTGCAGGATTCTGGGCTTCAGGGCAGAGTGGTAAAGAAAAAGCCATATTTAAGACTGGCCAATAAAAGAAAAGGATTAAGATGGGCAAAAGAACACAGACATTGGACAGAGGAAGACTGGAAAAAAAGTGTTGTGTACGGATGAATCCAAGTTTGAGGTGTTTGCATCAGAAGAACGTTTGTGAGATGCAGAACAAATAAAAAGATGCTGGAAGAATGCCTGACGCCATCTGTTATGCATGGTGGAGGTAATGTGATGGTCTGGGGTTGCTTTGGTGCTGGTAAGGTGGGAGATTTGTACAGGGTAAAAGGGATTATGAATAAGGAAGGCTATCACTACATTTTGCAACGCCATGCCATACCCAGTGGACAGTGCTTGATTGGAGCCAATTTCATCCTACAACAGGACAATGACCCTAAACACACCTCCAAATTGTGCAAGAACTATTTAGAGCAGAAGCAGGCAGCTGGTATTCTATTCACTTCACAACCTATGGTGGTGAATAAGTGCGACTTTTCAGGAAAACAAAAAATTGTTTGGGTGACCCCAAACTTTGGAATAGTAGTGTAAATATATACATACATTTAACCCCAAGCAATATATATATATATATATATATATATATATATATATATATATATATATATATATATATATATATATATATATATATATATATATATATATATATATATATATATATATATATACCCCCTGACCCTACTACACACAGCACATAACAATAAAGCCTCTTTCCTATTGAAAATAGCAGGTTAACACGTGTTTTCCAAACTTGGTTGACCCGCTAACAGTCAGCATCTGGCTCCCTCCTCATTGTCTAATAAAGCTGGTTTAACACCTCGCTGGCAGCTGCGTGGCCTCTGTCCCCTGCTGCTGCGTGTCTGTTGACATCATCATGCTGGGTTAGCAATGATGATGTCACCAGAAATCAGGGAAGGAAACAATGGAGAGCAACATGGAAGGAAGCCAGGGCGTAGTCAGTGTGCTTTATTGTTTCTCTCTATCATCTGTCTGAATCCCCCTCACCAGAGCTGCCCCATGTTTATTGAATGTAAACAGAGGTGTTTCTGCTTGTTAGATCAAAAGCCACTGGTGCGGTGTGTTGATGTCCCTACGTCGCGTTCAATGGTATCACGTATATTGTAATAAAATCATGCCGCTGAAGTTCCCACAGCATGCCGATCAGAGCCGAGAAGATTTAACGGGGGTCACTTGGATGAAGCCAGTGGGCTGCCAACAAGATGCGGTGAGCGACACCCAGAGAGTCCCAGATGCTGCAGCCCTAGAGAACATGCAGGAGTCCGAAGCCAGGTCAGGCCAGGCAATCAGATCAGAACAGGAACATGCAGGCTCAGAGGTAGAGAGGCAGAGCAGGTCAGGAAATCAGAAACACTAAGCTAACATTGAAACGCTCACCACTGGCTGGAGGGGGATAAACTGGGGCTGATGACTGGTAGCAGGCAGCTTAAATAGAGGCATGAGCAGGTGGACAAGATGAGCAGTGATGAGAAACTGAGCAGAGTTAGACAGGTGAATGAAATGAGTAATTAAGCCAGTCATCAGTGCCAAGATCATGACAATCCGCTTTTTCATATCATAGTAGCTTCATCTGGTCTGTTCCTGTTTGGCTGTGACTCCATAGAAATGTGCTGCTGCCATCAACAGCTTTGTTTGTAGATGTTGGAGATCGGTCTGTTTTCCAGTGTAGTCCTGTTTCTCTGACTGTGACTAACTTGATGTGCTCTCTTCTTCCTCTGACATGGGAGCTGGCTCGGAGCTCGTCTGCCTGGCTGTGTGTTTCCTGGACAGGAAACTGTGGAGCTGGTTGACAGTTGCATTTTGTATCTATGCTTCTTTTTCTATGTCTGCTTCTGTCTCCTTGAACCCCAGTTGGCCTCAGCAGATGGCCGCTCACACTGAGCCTGGTTCTGCTGGAGGTTTCTTCCTGTTAAAAGGGAGTTTTTCCTCTCCACTGTCGCTACAATCATGCTTGGTGTGAGGGATTGCTGAAGAGTAAAGAGCATAATTCAAGTGAAGGTCGTTGCCTGAGTTAATGACTCAATCAGCTGGTTTTCCTTGATAGAAACGTTTAACCAGTCTGACTGAATTATCTCTGGAAAGTTCCTTTACTAGACGTGTGATCTGAACTGGTGCTAAAGAAATAAAGTGAAATGAATTACCGTAATATAGACTACTTTGTAAACCCAGAGACCACGCCAAGAAGTCCATGAGACAGAGACCCATCGCCACCAAGAAACCACTTCCCCTTAAAACATGAATCGACAAATAATCAAATGTAGAAGAGTTAAGCAAGACTCCACAGATCTTCACTAGTCACTCATCAGAGGAACAGGTAGGAAGACTTGGTGACATCTGAAGAAAAATAATAATTTATTTTACTGACTATTTGTAATCTGTATTCGCTTAATTTATATGTTTTGTCTTTTTATTACAAAAGAAAAAGTTGGATTCATATTTGCAGTAAACTGTTTAAATTTAGCAAAATCTGTATCATAATTAATGTCTTGTAAACTAGATCCTAATATATAGAATAAGGTGTGAACTAGATGTTGTGTGATAATTGTACATGTTGAAGTGTTGACCTGTTTTTATTAAACATTTCTGAAAGAATAAGCTGGACTAAACAGAGGAAACTGGCTCAAAAAATGCAAAACTACTTTGTGTTCTGGTTTAATGTTACTTCATATCATAATTTCAAAAAATAACAACATCCTAGAAAAGTAGAAAAAGTGGAAAAGGTTTTAAGTCTTGCTTTCTTATGAGAAAACTATATTTTATGGACATTTATCAGACATAAAGGGAGATTTTCTAGTTCGGTTGATGATTGTGATGTAAAATGTCAAACATATAAAAAAATAATGTCTCAGTAAATCAGAATGTTACCAAACAGCCTTTTATAAAAGCATTTTTAATGTAATATCGATGTTATTGCTGCACCATCTGGATAAACACATGTCCAGCAGACAGTCACTGACTAACCACGGTAAATGCAGAAAAATACACAGAGGAATCCACAGTCTTTATGGATTTCAGGAAGGAATCCTTTGAAACCCAGGAGGCTGTGGGTTCAGTTCCATCCTAAGGGGTCACATGTTATCTGGGTGAAAGCCCACCTGACTGCCTGGGTTATGACTACAAATGAAAGGGTGGATCGAACTGAAATAATTGTCAGGCATTTAACTTTGCACACATAAGGAACAAATTCATTACAGCTTCCATTAAAAATGTAATACATTAATTCAACTGTAAGTCAAACCTATTTCAGTCTAAAACTCTTGATCAAAATAGTGAAACTACTAAACTATAAGAAAAGGAACGAAAATGGTTGGAAGCCATAATCAATCAAACAATGCAATACTGTGAGCGAAAGGCGAAGTCCGTCCTAGACAGATTGTCCATCACATAGAGACATACAACCATGCGCCACTCACACATGAGGACAATTGTAAGACACTCATGGACTGTGGGAGGAAGCTGGAGTACCTGAAGAGAACCCACACATGCTTAGGGAGAACATGCTAACTCCATGCAGAAAGGCACCAGGCTGGGAATCGAACCCAGAAACTTCTTGCTGCAAAGCAGCTGTGCTTTGCAGCACTGTTCCAGCCTGCAGTCTGTAAACATTCCTTATTTGGTAAATCAATATTTTATTAAATAATTAAATAGGTCAGCAATAAATATCTTAGTTAATTGATTGTAAATGGTCTGTAATTTTTCCTGGGGGGATAGTTAGAGTAAAGAGCTTCTTTAACTTGGTTTGTCTTATGAATATAATTGAGATGGTAGCTAGCAGACCCAGGAAGACTCATTTAAAAACGAGGCTTACGTCATATTTGGCAATCAAATCTAATGAGCATTGGAGGAAAAATATAAACAATAAGGAAACAGTTCTGTTTAAGACCTTAGTGCAGTAAAGTTTTAGTTGAATAAACAACAGCTGAAGACTTATCAGCATGGTGTACCATGCAATCACCATGAGCTTTTTACAGTACAATGGTGAGAGCGAGGAGGGGTGGAGCCTCTGTGAAAACTGGACCAGTCTGGTTTAAAGATAGACGCAGGATTACTTCAAGCTCAGATAATTACACTGGCTTATTTCAGCCAAAATCCCCAACTAATCACTCTCTAGTCATTTACTAATATCTCTCTAGTCATTCACTAGTCACTCTCTAGTCATACACTAATCACTCTCTAGTCATTCACTAGTCACGCTCTAGTCATTCACTAATATCTCTCTAGTCATTCACTAATATCTCTCTAGTCATTCACTAGACACACTCTAGTCATTCACTAATATCTCTCTAGTCATTCACTAATATCTCTCTAGTCATTCATTAGTCACGCTCTAGTCATTCACTAGTCACTCTCTAGTCATTCACTAATCACTCTCTAGTCATTCACTAGTCACACTCTAGTCATTCACTAATCAGTCTCTAGTAATTCACTAGTCACTCTCTTGTCACTAGTATTTCACTTATCACTCTCTAGTCATTCACTAATCTCTCTCTAGTTATTCAGTAGTCACTTTCTACTCACACACTAATGACTCTCTAGTCATTCGCTAGTCATTCACTAATCACTCTCTAGTCATTCACTAGTCAATCTCTACTCGCTCACTAATCACTCTCTAGTTATTAACCAGTCACTTGTAATTTACTCACTAGTCATTTACTTTTCATTCCCTAGTGACTTACAAGTAACTTAGTAATACTTCAATGGTCCCTCACTATTCATTCATTGGTAACCTACTATTCATTTACATGTCGCTCCCTACTCATCAACAAGTCACCCATTAGTCGCTCACTAGTTATTTTCTAATCATTCAGATGTCATACTCCTAATCCTCACTAGTCAATCAGCCTTTAGTCCCTCACTAGTCATTGGCTAGTCATTCAATAGTCCCTCACTAGTGCTGTACTTCTTATCCCTTAGTGCTCAGTTACTAATCAATTACTAGGAATTCAATATACAAGCACTAGTCCCTCAATAGAGTCTCACTAGTCACTTATTAGTCGCTAACTAGTTATTAACTTCTCATTCTGTAGTCATTCACTAGTCACTCAGTGACCAAATGTGTTCCTGCAGGAGTTTTTAAAATCTTCAAAGCATAGGTTTAAACATTGGTTTGTACTGAAACACAAATCTTGGTTGCAATGTAAATTATAATTGACAATAAAGTTGATTGATTGATTGATTGATTGATTGATTGATTGATTGATTGATTTATTTATTTATTTATTTATTTATTTATTTATTTATTTATTGATCATGTTATATCCCGCTGGTTGTCCACCGTTACCAAGTGTTTCTTCTAAACCTTGATTATCTGCTTGTTATAACGATAATTTGGGGGATCTGTGCTGGAAGCCTGGTTGATGTATACCTGTTGTCAACCACTAAATATGAGAGCAGCTGAAAGAACATTATTTCTCTTTACTGAAAGTCTCTTTGGCATACAATCGCATTTCCTGTAATTCATTACATGATGTGTATTATCATGTTTTTGATCATTATTTATTTTTCGTTGTTTTCTTACAGTGTCATAGCGATGGCTTTGTCCTTCCTTCCCTGTCTGGGCTTCTGTATGATCATATCAGCCCTTGGGTTACCGCCGACCGAGCCGCCGCTGGTCCGGGACCATCCTTTTGTGGCCATATGGAACGCCCCCACTGACCACTGCAAACTGTTAGAAATTCCACTGGATACCGCTGCCTTCCAGGCAGTAACCACCCCGTCAGCTGTGCCAGGTCAGTTTCTTACCATCTTTTATGAGGATCGCCTCGGCCTTTACCCTAAAGTTGACGCAATTAAGCACAAGATCTACAAAGGGGGTATCCCTCAGAACGGCAACCTGACAGAACATCTGTCTAAGGCCAAAAGCACGATAGATCACTATATCTCCCAGGATTCCTCTCCTGGGCTGGCTGTGATTGATTGGGAGTCCTGGCGCCCACTGTGGGATCAAAACTGGGGATCGAAACGTATTTATCAGAAGTTATCTATTACCCATGCTTTGCAGCTGGCTCCGTTTTTGTCAACAAAGCAAATATCCCAGATGGCTAAGAGCCAGTTTGAGGTAGCAGGACGGCGCTACATGGAAAAAACCATCAGCATTGGTATCGGCAAGCGTCCAAGCCGCCGTTGGGGCTTTTATCTGCTTCCTGACTGTTTTAACTATGGATGGAACAAGCCAGGATACACTGGCAAGTGCTCCGCTAAAACTCAGGTGCAGAATAACAAGCTTCTGTGGCTGTGGGAACGAAGCACTGCCCTCTTTCCGTCTGTCTATCTCCACATGACTCTGAGAAACTCTCCCCGGGCTGCACTCTATGTCCGCAATCGTGTCCAGGAGGCGCTGCGAGTGGCAGCACTGCCAAAGCACCCCTACACCGTGCCAGTCTATGTCTACTCCAGACCCCTGTATCGGGATCAGACCAAACTGTTTCAAACTCAGGTAATTTTTTTCTCAACAATTCATTTTTCACATTTGCTTCTAAATCCGAATACTTTTTTCAGGAAAGCATCTAATTTTCCTCTGGGATCATATCTCAGCTCCACCACAGTAATATAAACATAGTGATGAAGCTAAAGACAGCTTTTTATTTTTATTCTTAGATCTTCTTACAGGAGCATGAATTGAAGCCATAACTTGAATTGTGTCAATGAGCAGCTGTCCCTCTGACTGAGCATGCATGAAGCGATAGTGGACACAAAAAAACTTATTTCCTCTGCTTTTAAATATTTAGGAGTACTTGCACCTTCTCCCGTTTTTGTCTGAATTTTGTCTGGATGGATGGATGGATGGATGGATGGATGGATGGATGGATGGATGGATGGATGGATGGATGGATGGATGGATGGATGGATGGAACTTTGTATCGTCCAGGTCCTTACTGTCAATTTTTAGATGAGTTTTCAGAGTTCCTTTCTGATTTGGTGTTAAATATTGACAGGGTCATCATAGTGGGAGATTTTAACATCCATGCTGACATTGAAGGTGTTAGACGCTACTGCTTTTGTTCAAAATGTGAATAGTCCCACACATTCTCATCTTCATACTTTGGACCTTGTGTTATATTCCCATTCATATGGCACTGAATGAGAAGAAACAGTATTTGTTCACAACTCTGTCCTCTCTGACCACTTTTTAATAACCTTCAGGATTACTTTAACAGAGTTCTCCTCCCCAAAAGAAGGTTTCACTTTAGCAGATCATTATCGGATAGTGCAGTTATTAATTTTGAATAGTCTGTTTTACTTTCTCTCTCTTCTGTGTCACTGAGCAGTGCTACAAGTTTAAAAGCTTAGTTTATTCCCCTTCAAAGGTTGATGATTTTGTTGATGGGGTTGCTAGTTCTATGTGTACTGTCTTAGACAATACAGCCTCTTTGAAAAAGAAAACCTTTAAAAATAGAATGCTGGCTCATTGGTTTAATGCAGAGCTGCGCACAATTTGAAGCAAAATGCAAGGAAACTGCAGAGAAAATATCACTCCACAGCCTACGGGAATCCTACCTAGTCTGGAAAAATTGTTTACTGCTGTAAAGCAAGAGCAGCATATTTCTCCTCATTAATAGAGGATAATAATAATAATCCTAGATATCTTTTTAATACAGTTGCCAAACACACCTAGAGCCATATATATATATATATATATATATATATATATATATATATATATATAGTCCAGCTGTTTCCAGCCTCTCTGCTCTGCCTCCTTTAATAGCTTTTACCAGATCATAAATGGTGCAGATGGAGCTGGAGGACTTTGAACTTCCATCATCCTGTCACCCATTGCTGTCTCTATCTTTCAGATGGATTTGGTTAACACCATCGGAGAGTCTGCCGCTGTGGGAGCTTCTGGGGTTGTGATATGGGGCGGTTCCAAGGACTACGACAACAAGGTAACCTCCACCTCTGACCTTTTTCTTTCTTCTTGCCAGTGGAGATGTTTCTGTTGATGTTTGCCTTGTTTGCTTTTGAAAGTGTTGAAATGTCTAAAGAGGAACACAGATGACCAAGCATTAATCAGCACTAATCTGAATGTCATCACTTCCTCTTTCAGGTGCAGCATAGATAAAAAGCTTTTCTTATCTCAGCTTCCAGATACGAGGAAACAAGAAACTGCTGTTTCTTTTTCTGTGGTTCAGCCATTACTTTCATTTTATTCTCAAAGTTTTTAAATGTAAGAAGTTTCAAATGTTTACCTACAATACTAACTTGATCCATACATTTGTGAACAGAGTTTACCACATGATTCAGTTTTTAATTCTATTTATTTAGGTTGATAAGGTTAATTAATTGCTTCAATAACGGCATCTTGAACGGTTGTCTGGAAGGAACCTGGTTGGTTAAATCTAGAGAATAAACCTTTTCTCTCCATGCATTTGATGCTACCTGGATGTTTTGTTTACGTCATACTTTTGCACCTGTCCATGGCAAGTCTCAGCTGCTTCAGGTCTGGTTTCTGTGTCCCAGCGAGGTCAAGGTTGGCCTGTTGCCAAGGAGACAACCCAGCAATTGGGCCCAGCCGTTCTGCTGCCAGTTAGGTGTAGGTTGACCAGAGTTGGATTACCTGGTATCTGCTTGAGTAGGCGGGTTCAAAAAGCACTGCGTTCAACTTGCTTTGAATCCTAGGAAAAGTCAATCCCTACGATTGGCTCCTTCTGAATCATAGGAATAGACGGTCACTACGATCAGCTTCAGGAAAAGGTAAAGGAAAGGAAAATGTCCAGATACTACAGACTTCCCTGGATGAACTTGGTTGCTACTTAGCGTAGCTTTCAGATGAGAATTGGTGGGTCTAGCCTTACGCGGCAGTCAGCTACTGTCACCAGGAAGTTGAAAACGAGCCACTTCCTTAAATAAACTTTGTCACAGAGGTGCGCTCCTTTTACATCACTAACATTTGATCTCAACATTTTCATCCTTGCTCTATTTAAATTCAGGAGGACTTTTGAGGTTGAATCTGACCTTTTTCCTGGCATGAACACATTCAGAACTTCCAATTTGAGCCTTTATGTGATGTAACTGTGACAGTGAGAGGTTTTATTACTCCAGATATTTAACTCATTCATCCCACTCATATCCTGCTGAGATGGTTTCTCCGTTTAGACCAACGGGACAGCTTAGCTTAGCAGCCATTCAGGGGCCTTCGGGCCCTCCTCTCAGTCAGCTTCCGTGTCCCAGTTGGCCCTGAGTTTCTGTGGAGGCGCTGGTGTTCCTGCAGCTATACTGGGAACCAGAGAGCTCTGCTGCAGCTTCTCCTGTTGTTCAGCTGCTGATCCTTCAGCATCAATAACTGATAAACCTGTTGGTCTGGAGGAGCCGCCGTCCAACAGGCTCAGAGCTCAATGCAGAACAGGAGAAAAATCAGCAACACTGCTGCTCGGAATAGGAGGAGCCAAGAAGGTCAAACGATCCTCGATCTCCCCTTTCAAGAAAATATACTCAGTGTTCTCATTATCAGAAAAAATACAAAAAAATATTCATATTTTGTTTCAGCAATAAACTTTGCTGTAAAAGGATGTTAATCAAACTAAAAAGTTGGACAAAAAATCTTTTTATTTATTTTCTACAAAGTAGATAAATGATGGTCAAATCTTTTTACTGAAAAGCTTCTGAGTTCATTAAATAAACTTTAATCTGAATGTTTGATCATCTGATGAAAAAAAGTTTTTCAACATTTCTCATAAACTGATCTAAAGTTAATTTTCTTTTTCCAAAGGTTGGATCCTAAAAACACATTTGATTATTTTATTCATTCATTCATTGATTTGATGATGTTCCTTTTTTCATAGATATCTTCTATTGTTGCTGTAAGACAGAGCAGTCTAGTCTGCAGCATCTAGAAAATAATTTCTATGGAGAAAAAGGATTTAATCTTCTATAGAGCCTCATCCTGGACATTTCTAGCATCCTCTATCTTGTCATTTTTTTGGTATTTTCTATCAGTTTAACATTTCAGTCATAAAGCATGAGAAGCAGCTGTATGAAGAACTATACACAGAAAATAGTATTTATGTTTTACTTTAACTAGTTTAGTTTTTAATTTTAGATGTTAAACATATTGTTGAGAAAAATAAACCAAATAAAGGCAGTATAGCAGGCTACTACCACCTCTGCAGTTCTGCTCATTTTTTTCCGACCTTTTGAGGTAAAAATTGGTGCCGTCCAGCAGAACCTGCTGACCATGAACCAGAGGGATCCCACCATGATGACACGGTTCTATGTTCTCCTGTAGGGACCAGCACAGACTGCCTGCCAACAGGAGGCCCCTCTGGCAGCGGGCCCAAACGGAAAGGAAAAACAAAGGAAAAACGGTTTTAGATAAAAAATATTAAATGACTCAAACTCCTTTTATCTCCATTTTCAATTATCTTTTTCCTACAATAAAACAACCATGAGTTAATAAATATGAAATAGAAGCAGGAAGGGTTAAAAAGTCAGTAAGAAGTTAAAAAGTCAGGTTGGGTTTTGGTTCTGGGATGTTTGGACTCAGATCTGCTGTTTAACTCCTGCTCCTCCCACTGCTCCTCCTGCAGGCCAGCTGCCAGGCTTTGTCTGAGTATCTGTCCTCCACCTTCAACCCCTACGTGGCCAACGTGACCGCGGCCGCCATGCTCTGCAGTCAGGTGCTGTGTCAGGGCCATGGCCGCTGCGTGAGGAAAGACTACAACGCTGTGCACTACCTACACCTCAACCCCACCTCCTTCCGCATCCTGCAGGCTGGAGGGAAGTATGTGGCTGTTGGTCTGCCTACCACCAGCGACCTCAACGTCTGGGTGGAGAATTTCACCTGTCAGTGCTACGCTGGCTGGAGCTGCTCCCCTAAGCTGCAGCGTCCAACTAAAGTTCAACTAATAAGGGTTTGAATCAGGAGAGGAGGAGGAGCTAAAGCCTTTAACTGCCAGCCCCCCCCAACCCCCCCACCCTACTGATTTCTGTAATAGAAATAAACCACAAACCTTTCCTGCTTGTCCAGAAAAATAAAGATATAAGGCTGAATTTCAAAGTCACTCTGCGTGTTTGTTTGTGTTTGTTGGGAGGTTTCCAAACCAAAAAGAGCAAAATAGCTCTAATACAGTGATGACATCACACAGGTACAGCCAGGGGCGGATTTAGGAAATTTGGGGCCCTAGACCAGGGGTCTTCAACGTTTTCTAGGGCAAGGACCCCCAAACTGATGGCGAGATGGAGCGAGGACCCCCTAATTATATATGTTGAATGAAAGAAAGACATCTTCTGCCTCCATTTATCTTTTTACTACAGTGTGTTTTATTCATGTTAATGTGTATTTAAAGACTTTTCAATTAATGGAAAAATTGCAGGGGGAAAAAAAAAAAAAAAGTGTTATCAACCAAAACTTCGCGACCCCCATGCAGTACCTCTGTGGACCCCCTAGGGGTCACGGACCCCCTGTTGAAGACCTACGCCCTAGACAAAGGCAGGTATGGGGCCCTCTAAATTGAGAAGACAAAACATAAGACAGACCCATTATACAGATACAGACATTTTAATAGAATAGACATACATTATCTGTTCTAGGTTTTGTCCCTCTCCTCTTGTCTCTTTTCTTGTTGTTTTCATCTCTATGTTTCGTACTCAGCTGACTTTTCATGCTGTCTCTAAAGGAATGAAAGATTTTTTCCTATCACTACTTAACTGATTGCTTTTTGCAACGGCAAAAGTAAATAACCCAGTCCTTCTTTTCACTGTAGACAAGCCATGATCTGCTTCTCTGTTCTCCATTTTTCATTTGGATGAAATAATAGCTGCATGAATCATGACAGCAGACAAGATAGAGGAGAGCAGGAGGCGGGGTTACCAATCTACTCGCTCTGGAGAGCAGAGTTCGCTGCTTTTAGATCTTGTCTTCAAACAGAGCATTTTAGCAAAATGATTTTTATCAAAAACATAATGCGCACAAATAAGTAATAGTTGAATTAACCATAAATGTAAAAGGAGTTTCATGGGGCCCCCGGGAACTTGGGGCCCTAGGCAGCTAACTAGTTTTGCCTAATGGTAGATCCGCCTCTGGGTACAGTAGAGCTGAGTCCAAATGGATGTAGAACATTTAATTCTGCTGCTGATATTTTCAGCAGATCATGCCGCCCAACTTATCCTGAATTACAACACAATGAAGGGAGTCATTGTGTTGTAATCGAGTATGAGGCCTCAGAGAGAAGAGGGTCTCTGATGGCCGGGTTCGGCAGGATGGAGCAGGTCCAGTAGGTCCAGGATTTCTGCTCCACATCCACTGACAGCAGCAGCCGCTTTGTGGGCTTTGTTCAGCCTTTCGTGCAGGAAAAGAGGGTCAACCTCAGCGCTCGGCGTTCAGATGAAGGGGGCCTCACTGAGGAGGAAGACGAAGGATGAAGAACATCTCTGTCACTTTGTTCTGTTCAAAGTAAAATCCAACAGATTGTGTTTACCTGTGAGGCTGTAATGAAGCAACTAATAAGAGATCTGGGATTATATCTGCTATGAGTGATCCTAAATAATCTCTGAGGAGATGACCCTTCGCCTGTCTGAACCATCCACACTGATTAATATTGGAACACATGCAGTTCAAACCCAAACCAAGGTTTCTTACTGTTACGCTGAATTCATCTACAGTAAGCTATGCTGCTTCACATGCTTGAAATGCTTTTAGAAATACACAACAGACATTTTCTGAAACTTGTGTGATAAATGTTCCAAACTCTGAATTTGCTAAAGGATGTGATCTGCACGACTGTAGAGATAAGAGCTGCTCAGAACAATAGGTTCCACCTGCACCCCCCACCCACCTGAAGGCTGCAGATCACTCAGCCCTGACGAGTTTCTGCATGCACATGGGCTCCACCCGTTATTCAGCCAACTGAAAGGGGAGCTATTCTGTCCCAGAAGCTGAGGAGCCAGGAGGTGCCTTAGACTCTGCGACCAGGTCGGTACTCTGCTCTTAACATCTTCCTGCAGTGTCAAAGGTTAATGGAGAGCGGGAGCTGAAGGGCTTTGGGTCACAGCTGCTAGAACACGCTTCCTGTGTTGATGCAACAGCACAACCAAGAAAAGGTAACAGATCAGTCCTGAGCAACAGGAAGAGAATCTTTACTTTGAGAAAAAAATATTTTCTTTTAGAGACTAGTCAAGCAGCGATTGTGGGAAATCTATTTTCAGGCTATAAAGGCTCCAAACGTTTTCTATATTTCAAAGGATAGAGTCAGTTTATACATCAGGTCATTACTCCAGAGGGAGGAAGGTCAGGAGAACTGATGGACCAGCCTGATGGTTGGCTGTGAGTTTAGGAATGAAAACAAGATGCTGATATCCTGGACCAGCAGGAACATCCTCATCTTTCTCATCAACGTTCAGTCCAGCTGCTGCCAGCATCCCAGCTAACTTTGCTCCAGCTGGGACCTTTCACATGTGCTGGTCTCCATGGCTGATGCCTGAACAGCTTCATAAACTATAAATCCAGGTAAACGACTAGAATTGGTAATGATTGATTAAACTCATTTGAAACCCAGAATAGGGCGACAAGCAGCAGAAAGCATTTAGTTTGGTCCCACATAGATCGTCCCATTGGAGAAACCCTGACTGACTGTCAGGCCTATCGGCTCCAATCATCACACAACATTATCTTTCTAATAATGCTCTCATTAATTCTTGGTTTAAACGTTTATTAAACATTGAAGTGAAACCTTTTGCACTAAGCAGAGACATTTAAAACAATCTGAGATTCCAAAACCATTTTATTTTGTAAGAAAAAAAAAAGTCATTAAGATGTCTGCAGAATTAGACTTATGTTGAAACATGCAGGAATGAAGCTGATTCATTTCCTCCATTAGTGGAATATTTCAGGGATAAGTGACTCGTATAGAGCTTATCCCATAGAGCCAGGATTTGTTTCCTCTGAGATCTTCATGTTTTTCTCTACTCTTTGTTTCTCCAAATGTCAAAGACCTAACCCTATAATGCCAAATGTAAATGTTTCTGAAATGTTTTGCATCTGACACCTTTTGCATAATTTAATGGTAAAAACTTTGCTCAAAATCCTATTGTACACAATCAGATATACCTGATAACAGAGGGCAGAAGACTACACAAAAAATAATCTTGACTTATCGCATAGTAATAAATTATTAATATCAAAAATTTTCTTCTGTTTTTTCTTTTTACATATTTTGTTAAAAAGCCAAGTGAGGACTTCAAACCAAAAAAAAGTAATTTTCTGTTTTGTTTAATTCTTGGATCGGGCTTTAAAGGGTTAAAAGTCTTTGACATTTGCAAAAGACTTGCATTTCTATGATGAATATCTATGTGAAGCTGATCTTCTGGTTGTTTATCAATGTTTCCGTCTCATTGTGTGATGATCAGATTGAGACCGGCCTCCAAACTGCAGAGACCTCGGGTTTCTAATCCTTTATGCATGTCGTACCAACATCATGATAGCATAGCTGGAGCTGAACATTAGCATTTCCCCACATATCAAGGGAAACACACCGGCAGATCCAAACAATCGAGCCTCCTTTGACCCATTCAGGCATTCAGTTTATCTCAAACAGGGTTAGAACCAAAGATTTTCTTAAATCTATAAAGTGTTATTTTCTAGTAAATGAAGAAACTTTAGCTAAACCTGTAGGGTGTCAAAATGTTTCAGGAAATGAGCTCAGTTCCTGAAGATATGAACAATCACTGCCTGGATCTGCAAAGACACTCCCTATCACTGTCATCTAATGTTGCCAGAACATGAAGCAAAGAACAGGTGAATGTCAGAGGAACTGCGTGTCTGATGCAGCTAAATGCAGTGAAATGCAGCTAAATGTAGATCAACGTAGATAAAAGAATAGAATTCAACTTTATTGTCATTAAACTGTCACAAGTACAAAATCTAGTTTGCATTTATCCAGAAGTTCTATACCGGATAGAAATATTTATTTACATGCGTATAGAGACTATGTATGTATGGAATGTAAATGGTTTATAAAAACAGAGAGTAATTATAAGAAGCTATAAAATAAATAAATATGGAAACTATATACAGTCCTTATAGTTGGTGGTTCTAGTCTGTAGGAACATTCCAGAGGGCAGGAGTGAGAAGTGTATTTGCAGGGTGACTAGAGTGTTTGGTGATGTGGATGGGTAGATGTGGGTCAGTGTTCCTCCTGAAGTCTACCATGAGCTCCTTGGTCTTTTTGGTGTTCAGCTGCAGGTTTTTTTGTGTCGCTCCACTCAGCCAGAGCTCAGGATCTGAGGAGAGCTCTGAACCTCTGCAGTTTATTTACAAGCAGGGGCGCCGCAAGCAATACGGGGCCCCATGAAAGACATTGATATTGGGCCCCCATCGCAAATTTACGCAAGCTTTAAAACTGCTAAGATCCACTGAAGAGAATCATTTACATTTTCAATGTGATTTTTAATGTAATGTTTATACAAAGGAAAATGATCATAATGTGAAAAAGTTACATATATATTAACTTTAAATTTTACATCCTATGAAAATAATAACAGCTTATTTAAAACAGAAAATACAGCTGTATCTGTGGACTCATGAATAGAAAATAGTTATAGGATGGTGAAAATATATTCCTATTAGGTTTCACTAGAACTTTATAAATTAAAGGACAGATTATTTTTATGCCCAGATAGCTTATTTTTAATTAATCTTTACATGTATTTTTACGAATAATCCAGATTTCTAGATGTCTTTAAATGTTTGTGATTTAATCTGAATATAAAAATCTAACTAAACTGTTTTAATATTGACACAGATTTTAATCCAGACAGCTGGAGGCGACCCAATGCACTGCAGCTGTACAGGTTACAGTAGAAACCATTTAAACACAACTAAGGACTCTAAGGACTCTATCTCCCCAAACGACTCACAACTTTCCCCTGAACCCCTTGACTGCTATTCCAGCCTCCTGAATGTTTTTGGATCTGATCCATCAAGCTTATCTCACCTGTCTTTAGGTAGAGTCACATACTTTTTTTTGCAGTAATTCAGTGGAATAGATTTCTTAGAAGTTTTTACACTGTGTTGAAACTTCAGGAAAAGAGGTTCGTAATGGAACAGATGCATCCACCATTCACCCAGCACAGCTACCTATCAGTGATGGGCCATTAACACTGATGCGTGGAGCCCATAGAGCGAAACTGCATCGGTGCGCGTGTCATTTCCATAAAGTCATGTGAACGATCCAGGAGTTGTTTCTAACATATCTGTCAATATGATGCATCTGCTAAAAAAAATTCTCATCTGTTGCGGTTTATCGTTAAAATTATCCAGGATTTTGGAGCATCCTAAAAGGAATAGGAACGTTTTAGCCTTTTTTATTTCAATTTTCTCGTTGTGTCATCCTTTTTTTTCTCAATTATCACTCAACTTATCTGAATTAGAGTTCATTTCAAATTGACTCTTAGTTTATTTACTGTTTTTACTGTATTTATTGTTTTACAAATATGATTTAAAATCGTAATCCACAAGCATCCACTGCTCCCCATATGGATGAGTTAAATGCAGAGGTAAAGGTCTCCAATGTGAGATCTATAAAGTTCAATAAAAAAAAAAATCCTCATTAACATATTCCAGTAAATTTTCACGTTATGATATATGTTTACATTATTTATTTTCGAATCTAGAAATATCAAAGATACATTTTTTCCTTGATTTTACGTTATTCCATCACGTTCTACTCACCCATATGAGTTTAGTGTCATTTGGAGCCGTTGAAGATATTCCATTAGGTTATATCCAAGTAACGTCTTCCTATGGGCAACGACTTGAAGGCACAAACTGTTCATAATTTATTCTTTATGGTACGCCAGCATTCATAACATGTAGGAGAATCACTGTCCCCCAGACAGCAACATAGTGGCTATGTTACAAAATAAACTCCAAGACCCCCCCTCTCCAGCAGGAAGTGTTGGTACAGTCCAATCAGGGCAGAATATTTAGGTTTGCTCAGCCCTCAACAGCATCATTTGTCAGGCGACTCCCAGGGATTCCAGCAGGTGAGTCCTGCTAAGAGTGAGGATTAGTCATAAGCAGTGATGGTTGATGAGGCGGCTTGAAGGTTTCGATTCATTGCTAAACCGAAGTGATGGTGAGATGAAGCCTCGTTGAACCGTTTGGGCTAATTGCTTCAATGATCCCCACAGTTCATGAAGCTTCATGTGAACATGTCACCACCTACTGGTGGAGTGCAGAACTACAGTTAGTAATATAATCTGTGACGTTTGCAATTATTTTTCTTGTTTGTTTTCCCATTTAAGTTCGTTTGAAATTGTTAATGATGTGTATAAAATCTTTTGTAAGTTCTTTTTTTGTGTGTGTAAAATGTCTTAGAAGAGAAACATCATTTTAGTTTCACTGTTCTGTCATTTTAGTAAAATAACCTCAAGTAGACATGGAAAGTATAAATTGGGAAATGATGAGCAAAATGAAAGGCGTTAGTCAGTTTTCTTCAAACATTATAGTTTTTCCTCAGTTTTTGGTTTTAATTGGGTTGGAAGTCATGTGTTCACCCAATCTTCTGGTTAAACCAACCAATCTAATTTGGCAGTGTTTTCACCCAATCTATATTTGTTCTAGGGCAAACCAAATCAAATGAGTCACTTTAGCCAAAATATTTAAGTAAGAGTTGGGGGGTGGTTTGTCCAAGCTTCATTTTATCAATGGTTTCATACTTGCGGTCTTTAAAGCACGGGGGGGGGGACACACCCGACATGAGGGATGATTTATAATTTGAATCAAATCAGACTCTAAAACAGCAAAAACTAAGTAAAGCCTAACTAAGTAAAACCGGCGAGTAAAACATCAGGACAGCCGAGAGAGGAGCTCAGATGCTGAACAGTTTCTTCTAAACTTTTGGAGTTTATTAGACAGAACTGAGAGATTTTAACAGTTTATTCTAACAGGAGACAGCATTGGTTCTGGAGTTGATGTTGATACAAACTGCTTTTCTAATACCATGTTTTTTTGTTTTTGTTTTTTTTTGTCTAGTTTTCTCTCAGAGGTGATTTTTACCAAATGAGTCAGAACTCAGAGATGTGCAGCAGAATCATTTTTTCCTCGATCTGTGTAGCTGTCCTGGCCCTGACCCTTAACTCCAGCAATGCCTTACCCAGGACTGACAGACCAATGCTTCCTAACCACCACTTTATGTTTATGTGGAATGCCCCAACTGAGCTCTGTGAAACGCGTTATGGAATACCTCTCGACCTCTCCTACTTCAGCTTGGTTAGCAGTACATTAAAATCTGCTACCAACCAGAGGATTTCTATATTCTACATAGATCGCTTTGGGATATTTCCTTATGTCGACGAGGATACGGGAGAGATGTATGATGAGGGTGTTCCACAGTTGGTGGACATGAAGGAACATCGGGAGTTGGCTGAAGATGACATTGAATTCTACATTCCTATGAACCGATCAGGTCTAGCTGTGCTCGACTTTGAAGAATGGAGGCCACAATGGATTAGAAACTGGGGAAGCAAAGATATCTACCGAGAAATTTCTATCAACCTGGTCAAAAAGAAGAATGTATCTTTGTCTGAGGATGAGGCCGAGGAACGGGCAAAGGTTTTGTTTGAATGTGCAGCCAAAAAATACTTTCTCCGGTCCATCAGACTTGGCAAAAGGCTGAGGCCCAACCGACTTTGGGGTTATTACTTATACCCTGACTGCTACAATTATGATTACAACCAGGATATGGCCAGCTTTAATGGAGAGTGTCCTCCCATTGAGAAGTCAAGAAACGATGAACTGCTCTGGCTTTGGATGGACTCCACTGCACTCTTCCCATCCATCTATCTGGAGTCGGTCCTCAAAGATACCCAGCAAGCCCGCATGTTTGTTCGCCATCGCATCCAGGAGGCCAGGAGAGTCTCAGTTCTACCCAATAACTCCTACTCTACTCCCATTTATGCCTACATACGGCCTGTGTACAAGGACAGTGTTGATGATTACATGTCAGAGGTAAGATGTTCCACACCATCATCCATTGGTTTGAATCTCATGAGATACACTTGATGTTCCTCTGACTCTGTCATTAGTTCAGTGGTTCTCAAACTTTTTCTGTCATTCCCCACTTTGGAAAGGGGGAATTTTCAAGCCCCACCTGTCCCCATCGCCCCAACACAATGCTAATGAAATATGAAACAATCTTAAAATGTTCCAATTTTATTGAAGTAACAAGTAGTAAATAAACAGCAAGCTCAAAAATAAAGAAAATAAAAATGCAGCTGTGTCAAAATTTGTATCAAGCTCAAAGATAGAAAAAATTTAAGTGCCACTCTGCAATCTGTTAATAAAAGAAAAGAAGTGAAATCCATCTGGCAAGACAGGTCTATTTATCCCTGCATTAGTGGCTGCAATGAGCCTGTTTTGCATTGCACAGTTTCTCAAAACGGGGTTGCAGGCTTGATACTGCCACTCTCAAGTCATGCTTTGTTTTCAGTGAAGCAACAGCTGAAAAGCCCATCTCACAGAGATATGATGTGGCAAAGGGAAGAAGAATGCACACAGCTCTCTGCCCGATGAGTGGATACTCCCTCTCCACTCCAAACCAGAAACATGAACATGTGGCTGTGTGAATCAAACGCCGTTATTTATTTAAGATAAAATATTTCAAATTCAGTTATTTATGATCAACCTGCGCCGTCAATCCCGGCGCATGTGCGCTTTATTTGCAGTCTGGACGCTGAGGGTAAACATGCTGTGTCTCTGCAGCGCTGAGAGGGACTCCTGCGATAGCGGGGGAGAACGGGGTTGGGAGGGAGGAGGCGCCCCACGGCAGCACCTGCCGCTGGAGGACAAGAAAAGGAACTATACGTGCTTTCACGTAGAGTCTCCAAAAGTCGCTAGATTTGTCGCTAGTCGCTTTTTTGAAAAAGAGTCGCTGGAGGGGTCTGAAATATAGCGACAAAGTCGCTGAGTTGGCAACACTGGGGCGAGAAAGTTTATTCCGTTACAAATAATATGCCGACGTCACGTCAATCATTATTTTGGCACTTCAGTTCCAGGTGAAATTTTTCTCATATCTAATGTTCTTTTAATTAGACTGCATGTAGGCTAGTAATGATTACTTTGTGGGTTTGATTGGTCTAAAAAGCGGCAACATACAGCCATAAGGACAGTTTGCTCTCACAAGTTCTACATTTATAGTCACACAACACACACACCGGAACTTGGCGCGCCCCACCTGTCACGTCTCAATTCCCCACCAGTGGGTCGCGCCACACACTTTGAGAACCGCGGCATTAGTTGAATCACTGGTTATGACATTATTCCAGTATCAGGGTGTGGCCGCTCTTCTTTCTGAGTCATGACCGGTTGTTTTGCAGTTTGACCTCGTCAACACCATTGGAGAGGCCGCTGCCCTCGGAGCAGCTGGGGTTGTTTCCTGGGGCGACATGAACGTCACAGACACAGAGGTAAACCAGAAAATGTGACTTTTCTGTTTCCTTCTTTTACCACCAGCCTTTGACTGACCACCAAACGCTGCTTTAGGAATCCTGCGTTGATGCTCTGGATCACCTGCAGCGAGTGATGAACCCTTACATCCTGAACGTCTCTACGGCTACACGCTTATGCAGCGAGGCTCTCTGCCAGAGCCAGGGTCGCTGCGTGAGGAGGAACTGGAACGATGATGTCTACCTTCACCTCGACCCTCGGCGTTACACAATCCAGAGACGCAGCCGTAGCGGCCCACTGATGGTGACCGGCAGCCTGTCTCAGGACGACATTGACTACTTTAACCGTAGCTTCCAGTGCATGTGCTACAGCCAGGCGCCATGTCAGTCTGTCCTCACTCTGAACCTCATCCCTGGAGCTGTGGGCGTCCCGAGGAGCGGAGGCCCTGGCCGGAGCTGCTACTTCCTGTTGCTTCTTACTCTTTTAAAGTTCCTTCTACTGTGAATCAAATTCAGCCCCAACTTTACTGAACTCCCCCACTCATTCCTGACAGTGAGGGGACCTATGACACACCCTTTATTTAAAGGTTTCAATTTAAAGGCAACAGAAGTTCTTTATGATAGTAAAACGCATACTGTAGAGGGAAACATTTGATAGAATAGAATCAAATATCAGTTTTATTTCTACAGCGCTTATTCTTAATATCTCATTAGAGTTTAATCAATGAAATCCTGCAGCGATTTCAATGATTTGAAGTTGGCAAAAAGGAAAAACAGCCAAGAAAAAAAAGGCATTTATTAATTTGTCTTTATTTAATCTGTCCTTTCTTCTTTCTTTTCAATAGAAAAATGTAGATTTCCTTTTCTCTTTCCTCTTCAGTGGATTCTTCTTAAGGAGGAACAATTTGACTTTATCGTTTTATAACTAGTCTGAAAATGGATTGCATAGAGTTTAACTGATTCCTGATGGGACTGTTTGCACCTGAACGGATTGAATAATAAAATATTTTAAACTGAACCTGTTTGTGTTTTTAACTATTCCAGGAGCAGCTGAGCTTTGCCATGTGATCAGTGATGTCCATTTGTTTTTTGAAGTACTTTCAAGTTGTTTGGAAAACTCTACAAATAAAGTAAATTAAATGTGATCAATGTGCTCCAGGAGGAAATCTACGAGATGAAAACAGATTCTTCAATTAGCTGCACTTCAGGCAGATGTCCAGCAGAGGGAAGCAGAGTTCTGAGGTTAAAGATGTTTCCTTAGTGCTGACAACAGAAGCTGGACAAACGTTTAAAAAAAGGGGGGGGGGGGGAAATCAAAAGAATTTTATTAATCTACTAAGATGAAAATAATGTGAAAATCTACACCGTGAAAAAAGTTCCACTGAAACATTTTCCAAGATATTTTACAATTGGAAATAAAAATCTAATATTTTGAAAAAAATTAGTTCACGTCCAGATTTAACTTTTCTGTTTGATGGAAATGTTTTGTTAAAGTTCAGAGATTCATTCTGATAAAATCTCTGCAGATTAATACTGCCACTGAGGAACCTGCTTTTAATCCAGTCTTAATCCAGACTCACATGCTCCTTCTGGTTGGAAACTTCTGGAATTGTGGGTAAAATATGATCCTATTTAGTAGCTTTAAAATATAAGTGCTCCTCCTGCAGCATGGATGCATTCAGGACATTTTGCTTTTTTAAACCCTGTGAGAAGATTCCCCTGCTTTATATAGATAGTCTGCTGCGCTTTAGTAGCTGCAGCACTTCGCTTACATTCAAGTGGTGACAAGTCATGAGGCCTACGGCGGCTGTGTGAGGAGGTGTTCATGAGTCAGAGCAATTATCGTCAGAATAAACAGATTTTAGGACGTTTTAACTGAAGGTGTGCCTCATGCTGAGGAACAATTTAGGTAATGATCCAGATTTAGCTACAGGTGGAAGTCATGGGGCAAAATTCTATTCAGTTTATCTCTATAGCTCCAATTCACACCATGTCATCTCAGGTCACTGTATAGAGATAATTCGACCAGATCATCCAGTCAGATCGATTCAAAGTTTTCTAAGGAAAACCAGTTGATTGCATCGTCTCATTGACCCTTCAGCAATCCCTCACACTAAGCATGCTTGTAGGGACAGTGGAGAGGAAAAACTCCCTTTGAACAGGAAGAAACCTCCAGCAGAACCAGGCTCAGTGTGAGCGGCCATCTGCTGAGGCCGACTGGAAAACACTGGAAAACCAATCTTCAGCATCTATCAACAAAGGTGTTGATGGAAGCAGCACAGCTGATATTTCTCTACAGGGTGGAGTCACAGGCAAACAGGAACAGACCAGATGAAGCTACTATGAGAAAAAGCAGAGAGAGCAGAATGTTAGAGATTGAACTAACAGTCTAAGCCTATAGCAGCATAACTATAGAGATAGCTCAGGATAACCTGAGCCACTCTAACTATAAGCTTTATCAAAAAGGAAAGTTTTAAGCCTAGCCTTAAAAGTAGACAGGGTGTCTGCCTCACGGACTAAAACTGGTAGTTGGTTCCACAGGAGAGGAGCCTGATAACTAAAAGATCTGCCTCCCATTCTACTTTAGAAATTCTAGGAACCACTAGTAAACCTGCAGATTGAGAGAGAAGTGCTCTGTTAGGAACATAAGGAACAATCAGATCTCTGATATCAGATGGAGCTTGGCCATTTAAGGCTTTATATGTGAGAAGGAGGATTTTAAATTCTATTCTGGATTTAACAGGAAGCCAATGAAGAGAAGCCAGGATAGGAGAGATATGATCTCTCTTTTTAATTTTCATCAGAACTCTGGCTGCAGCATTTTGGATCAGCTGAAGGCTTTTATCTACAGTTTGTGGACTTCCTGATAGTAAAGAATTACAATAGTCCAGCCTTGAAGTAACAAATGCATGGACTAGTTTCTCAGCATCACCCCTGGAAAGGAGATTTCTCATTTTTGCAATATTCCTCAGATGAAAGAAGGACATTCTAGAAACCTCTTTGATATGGGATTTAAATGACAGGTCCTGATCAAAAATAACACCAAGATTTTTTACTTTATTATCTGAAATCAGTTTAATCCCATCCAAATGAAGTGACTGACTAATCAACTTCTTTTTCAAAGACTCTGGTCCAAAGACTATAACTTCTGTTTTGTCTGCATTCAGAAGCAGAAAGTTAAGAGTCATCCAGGTTTTTATGTCTTCAAGACATGCCTGTAATCTATGTAATGGGTTAGCTTCATCCGGATTTATAGACAGATATAGCTGGGTATCATCAGCATTACAGTCAAAATTAATCCCATGCTGTCTAATAACTCTACCGATTGGGAGCATGAATAAAGTAAAGAGAATTGGTCCTAGCACTGATCCCTGTGGTACTCCTCAGGTAACCTTTGAGCGTGAGGAAGATTTGTCATCAACAAACTAAAACTGATCAGATAGATCAGATTTAAACCAGTCTAGTGCTGAAACTCTAGACTGAAACTTTTGAAAAAGTTCATTATGGTGTAAGTGATTGCACACTTGTTTGGCAACTACTTTCTCAAGAATTTTAGATAAGAAAGGAAGATTGGATATAGGTCTATAATTGACCAAGTCATCTGGGTCAAGAAACGGTTTCTTAAGCAAAGGTTTAATTACAGCAACCATAAAAGCTTTAGGTACATATCCCTGTAACAGAGATAGATTAATCACATCTAAAATGGAGGAGGAGATCAGAGGGAATACCTCCTTAAATAACCTGGTTGGAACTGGATCTAACATCCAAGTTGAAGGCTTAGATGAAGACTATAGTTTTGCTAACTCTGAAAGTTCACCTGGATCAAAGCAGTCTAAACCCGGTGCAGATTCCATGACTACCTCAGATGCTGCCCCACCCTGCAGAACCTACTGTCCAAAAAATTAGACAAAAGTGCCTCAAAAAAGAAATCTAGGATTATTCTTATACTCCTCTATTAATGAGGAGAAGTATGCTGCTCTTGCTTTACAAAGGGTCCACTTATACAGCAGTAAACTATTTTTCCAGAGTAGGTAGGATTCCCATAGGCCTGTGGAGCGATATTTTCTCTCCAGTTCCCTAGCATTTTGCTTCAGAGTGATATAATAACATCCTCCCATGATGCTGGGGCCCTCTGGCGGCCCGTCCAGACTCAGCCTGCCCTCTGGATGCATAGTCGGTTTTATCTAAAGGATTTTTTTTTCTCTTCTGGGAGCAATGACAGCCTTGTTGTTCTGGTTCTGCTTTTGTTTGAGTTTTTAGGAATATTTTCTGGGTCACCAGCTTAGACAGAACACCCTGCTGCCTGTTACCCCCTCCTACACCCTCCTCCACCCGGCCACTCGCATAGTTGGACCAACAATGTTAGGGGACCACAATAAGTGATCTGCTCTTAGCAACAAGCAGTGATGCTTCCAGCTTCTGTTTTCTGACAGGGAGCATCCATTATGGATGCTGACTCCAGCCTTTATCAAAGGGCTCTTTCATTGGGCTGATTGGGCGGACAGCCCTCACATCTTTTCACCATTCATATCTGCCCTCATCATTATTGTGCTTTCACATATCCATGCAACAAACATCACTTTACTTTAGATGATGAATGAGCAGAAGTCATCATTAGCTGGCAGAGATGGCAAAAGTACTCACTTTCTGTACTTGAGTAAAAGTACAGATACCTTTGTTAAAAAATACTCTGGTAAAAGTGGAAGTACTGATTAAACTTCTTCACTCAAGTAAAAGTAACAAAGTACAGGCTTGTAAATTTACTTAAAGTATAAAAGTAAAAGTAGAAACCACTTTTTTCATGCCGTTGCCTACATTTTAAATGGATGTCTGCCAATAGGACTAGATCTCCATTGTGTTCATTTTCAATCATCTCGTCGTCCATGCTACTATGCTAACGCCACCGCCACCAAGCTGCAATGATTTGCCGCGAATGAATACCGCCGAATCTGTCGATTCATCTTGTAGTGGTGCGTCAAATGCAACGTAGATTCCCATCCAATTAGATTGAATTTGGTATTGATGACGTGAAAAATAATAACGGTAACTCCATTGAAATGATTCAAAACTAAAGTAACGAGCCAATTTTTTTAAATGTAAGGAGTAGAAAGTACAGATATTTGTGTAAAAATGTAAGGAGTAGAAGTAAAAAGTCGCCATAAAAATAAGTAGTAAAGTAAAGTAAAAATATCAGAAAAATCTACTTGAGTACAGTAACGAAGTATTTGTACTTCGTTACTTCCCATCTCTGTTAGCTGGACATAATAAACTGCAATATATCTGTAGCTTCATTTTATTGCAGCTTCTATTAGTTTTTAATCGTTCCCCATCTGGATGAAAGAAGAGAAATTTAAGAGAAAAAAACACAAAAAAAATTATAAAATTCAATCATTTGAAGGCTTCTAAACCTTCCACCTGCAGTTTGGGGTTAGAGCCTCTCATGATCTAGATAATCTAAGCTGACTAAACTTAGCAGAACGGCGAGTCAGAGAGATTAAATGATTAAAGTAAACCATTCATAAGGGAAAGTAGAATCAGCCTCAGGAAGGTCTGCGCTGTGAAACCGATGGTGGTAATTTGGTGGAAGGAAAAACTGAATGTTCTCTGATTTGGACATAAGATCCAGAGAGAAGGTTAGTTCTGCAGGTTCCTGCCTGAAAGACAGGAAAACATCTAACATCCACATCTAGTTCGTCTGTAAAAGGCTTTAAATGAACTGAAATAAACAAGATTTTTAATATTCTAATTTTGAATATTCAGTTTAAACAATGTTGATCTTCATGTCACCAGACTCTCCAGAACTACCAACAACAAGAGCCTTCAGACAGTCTGATGGAACCTCTCTCCACCTTTAAGCTCAGCTTTATGCTGAGGTTTAAGCTGAGTTTTAAGCAAACAGATCCCTCAGTGAACCTGGGGTCTGTTAAAATCAGCCCGTCTGGAGGAGCTCTGACTGCCAGGCTGTTTAATGGTCTCCAGATGTCAGATTATGTGAAGGTTTCTTTTCTTTCTCTCTGCAGGTGAACTTTTTCTCTATGCTTTGCCTTCCACAACTTTGTCTACTTTCAACTTTTGGGGTTTGAAGCCACAAATAGATTATTTCTAAGGAAAAAAGGAACCATGTTTTATCATCTACCACTAACTTCAGGTTTATGGTTTTTTTTGTATAAAGAAAAGTGCTGTATGAATATGTATATTTAAACAAAGCTCTGATATCCCCTGATAGTTTATGTATTTCTACTTAGAGTCTGAACACAGTTTGATTCCTTGGTTCATCCTTGTAAATAAATATCCTTTGATAAACCAGTTATCCCTGAGTCATTTTATATACAGATTATTCATATACAGATTATTCAGTAAGATAACATCAGCCAAGGCTGATGTTTTTAAGCTTTTCAGTTTTATTTATTTATCATAATGACTTAAAAACATTTTAGAAAAACTAAATTAATATAAAACAGAAATGTGGGCGAATTTAAGAATCAAGATTTGCTGGATAACATGTTGTGCCACAGAGCGATGGTCGACCCAGGGCAGACCCCGCCCAGCGTGAACCCCGCTCATAGCAGACTCCGCCCAGTGAGCGCGCCGCTCAGGGCAGACCCGCCTTTCGCCCCTAGATTAGAAGGAGACAGGACTGACCCACCATGACCCTGATGGAGAGATGAGATTCACAAAAGAAAAAACCTTTATCCTCTCTCACTGCCTTTCTTCACCTAATGGGTGCTCAAAATGTTCTGTTTGAAAAGCATTCCCCTGATGATGTCATCAGGGGATATACGCTGTTCAGAGCAGTCTGTAGCAGCCTCATGTGTAAGTCAAGCCTCATCTTATATTAGTATTATTACACGATCCTGGGCTATCTTTATGAACTCCTTCAGGTGGAAGAGGCGTGGAAAGCCGTAACAGCTCATCCAAAGGAGACTGGAATGAGGAGATATTTGGTAAAGGCTATCTGCCTCATCTGACAGCAAAAAGATGCTCTCATTTCATTGTTGATATATTTGATTTTAAATGTGGAATAATATAGAACCTTTCAGGATCATGAATCACAGCGTTTCAGCAGGAGGTTGAGAGACTATTAGCTAACAGAATAAAACCCAAAACTCACAACAAAGTTTAAAGTTAAGCAAAAAAATCTTTTTTTCCACCATATTAGGGATTAGTTTTAGCTATGGTAAAATGCTGCGTCTGTGGGTGGTGCTGATGTAGGGAGATTAGCGTCTGTGGGTGGGGCTAGTCTCTGAACTCGGCCTGCATCTCCTGCTGGGAGCAATGGGAGAACATTCCTTCTTTTGCCAGGAGCCTCATCTCTCTGTGACTTGGAGCTGAGCTTTCACCATAATAATAGAACCATGGCTGTGAACAGATCAGCCCCTAATGTGCTGCACATTCTAGATTTATGGGAAACAGATCATGCACATCTTTCTTCAGGCAGAAAAAGTCTCAATTGATTTATCAAGTCAAGTCAAGTCAAGTCAGCTTTTATTGTCATTTTCTACATATGTACAAGACATACAAGGGAAATGAAATTACGTTTACTCTCTGCAATATACAAATATACAAGAAATATACAAGACTGACATTTAAAAACTGACATAAAGTGCGGGACATGACAGGTAAGAGTGGTAAGATAAATATAAGTATGAAATATAAACATTACAATAAAAAGCAATAAAAACAGCAGCAATAGTTTGTTCCAGGCTGAGGTAGTGCAGGTAAGGTGCAGTCTCTGGTACAGTGTGTGTGTGTGGGTGTGTGTGAGAGAGAGAGAGAGAGAGACAGAGAGAGAGAGAGAGGGGCAGTCTTAGCTTCCTGTCTGCCTGGTGGCTGGAGCAGACCGTGTGGGGAGGGGGTGGAGGGAGTTCAGCATTCTGATGGCCTGGTGGATGAAGGTGTTCGCCAGCCGGGTGGTTCTGGACCGTAGGCTTCTGTACCTCTTTCCGGAGGGCAGGAGACGGATCAGGTTGTGTGCTGGGTGCGTGTCATCCTTCAAAATTGTGAGGGCTTTGCGGGTGAGGCGGCTGGAGTAGATGTCTTGCAGGGAGGGGAGAGGTGCCTTGATGATCCTCCCAGCTGTGTTCACTATACGTTGCAGGGCTTTCCTGTTGTAGTCAGTGCAGCTCCCGCCACATACAGTGATACAGCTTGTGATGATGCTTTCAATGGCTCCTCTGTAGAAGGAGGTCATGATGGCTGGTGGGGCACTGGCCTGATTCAGCTTCCGCAGGAAGTAGAGGCGTTGTTGGGCTTTCTTGACCAGTGATGCAGTGTTGGTGGTCCAGGAGAGGTCGTCGCTGATGTGCACTCCAAGGAATTTAATGCTGCTCACCCTCTCCACAGCAGCGCCATCGATGGTCAGTGGCAGGAGTCGGCGGGGACCTTTCTGGAAGTTGACAACAATCTCCTTTGTCTTGCTAACATTCAGTAGGAGGTTGTTGTCACTGCACCACTTGGCTAGGTGGTCCACCTCTGTCCTGTAGTGTGTCTCGTCACCGTTGGAGATGAGTCCCACCAGGGTTGTGTCGTCTGCAAACTTCACCAGGTGGTTAGTGCTGTGGGTTGTTTTGCAGTCGTGTGTGAGTAGGGTGAAGAGCAGAGGGCTTAGCACGCACCCTTGTGGAGCTCCTGTGCTCAGCGTGATAGTGTCCGAGGTGTTGTTACAGACGCGCACAACTTGCGGTCTCTGGCACAGGAAGTCCAGCAGCCAGTTACAGAGGGAGGTGCTGAGGCCCAGTTTGTCCAGTTTGCATATCAGCTGTTGGGGTATAATTGTATTGAATGCTGAGCTGAAGTCGATGAACAGCATTCTCACATAAGAGTTTTTTTTCTCCAGGTGAGTGATGGCTGGGTGCAGAGCTGAGTTGATGGCGTCCTCTGTGGAGCGCCGGGGTCTGTATGCGAATTGAAAGGGGTCCAGGGTGGGGGGGAGGATGGATTTGATATGTGTCATGACCAGCCGTTCGAAGCACTTCATGATGATGGGTGTCAGTGCTACGGGACGGTAATCGTTGAAGCAGGATGGAGATGGCTTCTTTGGCACCGGTATAATGGTGGCGGCTTTGAAGCAGGAGGGGACGACGGCTTGTTGTAGTGAGGTGTTGAAGATGTCGGTGAAAACATGCTTTAATTCCTCGGCACAGTCCTTCAGCACCCGTTCGGGGATGTTGTCTGGGCCTGTTGCTTTGCGTGGGTTGATCCTGGTGAGAGCCCTCTTCACGCTATTGACAGTTAGACAGAGTGCTAGGTCGTGTGGCGGGGGAGGTGTTTTCTGTGGGTGGGTCTTGTTGTTTTCCTCAAAGCGTGCGAAAAAGCTGTTGAGGTCATTCAACAGGGATGTGTTGTTGTCGCAGCTCCGAGGTGATGGTTTGTAGTCAGTGATAGCTTGGATGCCTTTCCACAAGCTCCGTGCATCTTTGCTATCACTGAAGTGGGAGGTTATTTCCTGTGTGTATTCCTTTTTCGCCTTTTTGATGCCACGTGACAGGTTGGCCCTTGCTGTTTTCAGGCTCGCTTCGTCCCCAGCTTTGAAGGCTTTGTCTCTAGCCCTCAGCAGCCTGTGGACATCCCCTGTCAACCATGGCTTCTGGTTGGCCCGGGTGATTATTGTTTTTGTGTCCGTGACATCATCTATGCATTTTGTGATGTAGGAGGTGACTGTATCGGTGTACTCTTCAATGTCTATTTGGTTGTTGTTGTTGGTGGCAGCTTGTTTAAAAATGTCCCAGTCAGTTATTTCAAAACAGTGTTGGAGAGCGGCCTGAGCACCATCTGGCCATACTCTCACCTCCTTTGAAACCGGTTTGGCGAGTTTTGCCTTTTGTCTGTATGCAGGGAGTAGGAGAACAGTTTGATGGTCAGAGAGTCCGATTGGGGGGAGGGGCGCTGCTCTATAGGCATCTTTGATGGGTGTGTATGCCATGTCCAGAGTGTTTTTTCCACTTGTTGGAAATTTCACATGTTGGTGGTATTTTGGAAGGACGGTTTTTAGGTCGGCATGGTTGAAATCGCCGGCGAGAATCATAAAACCGTCCGGGTGTTTTGTCTGTTGCTCACTGATTGCCTGGTACAGTTCGTGTATAGCCGCATTTCTCTCGCTGTTGCTGTTGGTTGGGGGAAAGTAAATTGCGACGAGCAAAATCGCGCTGTATTCCCTCGGCAAGTAAAATGGGCGGCACTTTGTGATCATAAACTCTGCCAGTTGTGAACAGTGTCTATAAACTACCGTTACATCCTTGCACCACTCATCCCGAATGTAAACACAAACACCCCCTCCTCGTGTTTTACCTTCTTTCTTGAGTGCTCTGTCCGAACGGTAGCATGTCAGCTGATCCAGTTGTATGGCCGAGTCTGGGATGTTGTCGTGTAACCAGGATTCCGTGAAAATGTACACACAACAGTTGTCTAATGTCCGGTTCCCCGACCTCAAGAGTCTGATATGGTCCATTTTATTGTCCAGTGATCTCACGTTTGCAAGCAGAATGGACGGTATAGCAGGTCGAGAGGGGTTAGCTGCTAGCCTGTAGAAGATACCCCCGCGCTTCCCCCTCTTCCTTGTCCTCGAGCACCGCAGCCGGTGCCTCCTTGCCTGGTTAGATGCTTTAGGCGACTCCGCAGGGGTGCGCAGGATTCCCAGCTCCTGCAGCAGATTCTTTGTTTCCTCTTCCAAACTCCAGATCTTTCTGTTCCTTATATCCAATAAATCCTGTCGGCTGTTCATGCGTTCCGACACACACTGACGCGAAAGACACTTTGAAACGCACATATTTTTTACAAATAACAAACAAAACAAAACAAAAAAACACGGGAGAGAGAGAGGGTCGCTGCGTCTATGCGCGCCGCCACATCTGAGAATCAGATACAGTTTTAGCAAAATGTATTGAATAATAATCTGTTATTGCTGCAAAATAAATTTAGACTAGTCTTGACCTGAAACTTGGCTAGCTAAGCACGTTTACTTTTATCTTTCTGTCACATTTTCAGCCACCATAAAACATTTACTGTTGGACATTTCATAGTATCAGCTTAGATTTGGTCGACATCTCATCAAATCAAAAGTAATCAAAATCATGTCTGGGGGAGGGGCCTGTCTTCAGTAATTGCTTAATTACTCAGTTTTAGGCTCAATCCTAAGACGGGGTCAAACTAACCAGGAAAAATGATCAAAAAACTTCCAGTTTGAACTTCCAGCATGAACAGGACAGATGGCTCCTCTGTAGCAGAAGGCTCCATCTTAAGGGCCCCAGCTCCCCCAGCTCCTCAGATGGAGAATTGCTGAAAGTGTTTTAACCTGAAAACAGCAGTATAGAACTGGATCAAACAGAATTAGGTCTGATGAAATGTGTGGGTTTCATAATTTAACATGTTTTCAGTTTCTGCATATTTTCTTCTTTTTGTCATAATGTTGTTTAATGTTTTTAAATTCTGAACTCAGTTTTCAATTACCCTCAAACAATCATAAAAACCTGTATTTATTTGAAAAGTTTTTGTCTATATTCTAAGTAAATGTGAAAATGAATTTTAGAACCCATTAGGTATTATGGAGTTATTAACGATTAAATGAAAGTTTTCACGCCTTTATTTCTTATCTTTGTGTGTAGAAGCATTAATAAACGCAGCATTCAAAGGAGTTATTGCTGCAACTAAATGCTGTCCTTCTCAGACATGTTTCTCCTCTAGATCAAGTCACCAGATCAGTGACTGAAGCCATGAACTTTACCTGTTCTTTAAAGGAGATAAAGGTTGAACTCCTCCTGGCCATTAGGTGGCGCCCTCAGCCACACTCCTTCCAACCTTCAATAGTACCATTGGTTAGCTGGTTACCAACTCTGCTGATACTGATGCTTACCTTGGTTACCGGTAAACAGTTTTCCCACAGAAGGAGAGCAGCAGCACCCACATGGCTGTTAAGGCCTGGTTATCGTCCTGCAGCAGTGTGTCTCAGTGAGCTTGTCGGAGATATTTTAGATTTATGCCCAATATTGAAGCGTGGTCTGCGCTATGTTATTCCACGCCACAACGCCAGAGGGCCAATCAGGAACTAGCTGTGGGTCTAGATACGGCCGAGGTGGTGAGGAAGTGGGGCAAGTTTGTGTGACAATGGAGGAACATGAGGGCCAAAAAGGGCGGGGATCCGGGTGGAAAAAGGGTCCCAGTGTTCTCACGCACCTCGCTCTTCTAGCTGCTCCATCTTCACCAGTCATTTCCCACAATGGCGGTCATACAAACAAAACAAGCCAGTAAGGTACCAAACAGGAAATACGCATAGAGTAGAGCAGATGTAGATCTGACCAATCAGAGGCCTCCAGTCTGCAGTCACCTACAGTTTTGGAGAGGAGCAGCAGAGTGTCTGCGGAGGGGGCGGGGCATATCTGCGTTACCT
Organism: Cyprinodon tularosa; assembly: GCF_016077235.1. Classification (NCBI taxonomy): domain Eukaryota; kingdom Metazoa; phylum Chordata; class Actinopteri; order Cyprinodontiformes; family Cyprinodontidae; genus Cyprinodon; species Cyprinodon tularosa. The sequence goes on from NW_024038082.1 coordinate 146,843, forward strand.
GCGACACACGCACACCACCTGGTTTCTGAGTATAAATCAGCCTTAAGCCTCTTTGCTTCCATGAGAAGCTCGACTAATGTTGAGCCCTCCTTTGATCGCCTTTAAGTATAAATCAGAGAATAAATCGGTGGTCATCTACATAACAGAGCTACTGGGGTCTGGCATCACCTGAGCTCCAGCTCACGTGTCTTTAAACTACTATTAGAATCCTTTCATTTAGCGTCAGCAGTTTAACAAGAAATTTTTTTTATTTATAAACAAAAACAATGTCTAAAGCAAGGATTCATGGACGTTCTGTGGATAGAGCAGCTACTAAGGATTAATGGTTCAGATGAAAAAGGTTTAGCCATGGCCTTTAACATTGTTGGATCCGTCCTGTTCTTTTCTCTGTCATCTCAGACCTCCAGTTGGTAACCGATAACCGTTCACTCTGAGCAAAGGTCCCTCCCTCTCGAGACGATGGGGCTCTCTAAATGATTACAGATAAAATTCATTCAAAAATACTTTATTCATCCCAAAGGGAAATTAAATGTTGCAGCAAATCTTTTTTTTTAAACAGGTGTTGATGCTGCAGGCAGGAAGGATCTCCTGTAGAGGTCTGTCCTGTACCGGATCTGGAGAATCCTCTGACTAAAAACACTCTGGCGATGTACACTGTTGTCCAAAATGTTCTTCACTTTATGCAGAATTCCTCTTTGTGAAAAAAAAAAAAAAAAAATGCAGTTTTCACCAAACTTGAATATTTTGTTTAATATTGTTTTATTGACAGAACTTTGATCACTGAGGAGGCTTGTCCTGGGGAAATGATCCCAGTCCTCCCACTATGCTGTTCCGTCCCCTGAACACAGTCCTGGAAGCAGTTGGGAGAAGGTCAGTGAGCAGCTTGTTCAACGTTGCACCCTCAGTGTACCCATAGCCCTTTTGTTTGTGAATGAATGCCACTGTCTAATTACTGGAGCAGCGACAGGGGCTGCCAGCCTCATTTACAAAAGACACAAACATCCAGAGCCAGAGAGCAAAGCAAAGCCAAGCGGCTGATTAGGCAGGAATTTAGTTCACAGACAAAGGGAGCTCTTCACCTTATTATGTAGTCATTAAGCAGGAATGCTGTTCCTGAAGACATGCATGAAAAGATGAAAAATGAAATATTATTGAAATGAATGACGAGGCTGGAGGGAAAATGTTATAATAAGAGATGAAGAGTGCTGCCATCCCAGTACCGCCATGCTTCTTGGTTCCCATGGTTTTGCTGTGGCGGTTTGGAACCCAGTGAATGGTTTCCAGTGGCTCAGAGGTGATGATTTATGAGTTTATATAAACTGTAACTGGAGTTTATAGTTAGTTTAACTATGATTCCAACAACTACAGAGGATCAACTGTCAATGATGTGAACAGGTGTGACTCCCCATGACCTCCCATCCCTGCCACTGAGTTGACGTTTAACAGAGGTGTCAAGTAACCAAGTACAAATACTTTATTATTGTAATTAAGTACACTTTTTAGGTCTCCATTACTTATTTTTCTTCCTACTTCTGACTTCTACTCAGTAAATTCTCACGCAAGTATCTGTACTTTCTATTCCTTACATTTTTAAAAGAAATGTTACTCGTTACTCTTGGCTTCGGTTTTATGTTTATGAATATTTCTTTCAGGTCATGTGCTCCATCCAATGCAGATCATTGGCTCCATCCACATCTAGTGTAAACTAGTGTAATTGGATGAGTCATAGAACGCAAACACTCATTGGTTAGCTAAAGGAAGTCATCAGAAGCAAGCAGGTGTTCTTCAAACTGCAAACGTGAATTGTCTATGCCATGCTATATATATATATACAGAACAGTTATACAGTATGTCTATATATTTATATCTTTATTATCTTGTGTGGCTTGTTGTGTATGTATATACATAAAACTGTATCTGGAGCATGTAACAAAAGTAATTTCCCTCTGGGATTATTAAAGGATTTCTGATTCTGATCTAAAATGGAAATGAATGAAGATGCTGATCATTTTCCCGCTCAGCCAAAGCTTTGAGATGTTAGGAAAACAAACCCCTCCTGAAAATAACGCCAATAAATTAAAAGTAGCTCCACTGTTATCAGATGTTAACTCTTGGTTACTGCATGGAAGTAACACATAAAGCACTGTTTAGTAATATTTACCTGATTTATTGGAGACCAAAGAAGAAGTGCTACATTCCTTAACCCAGGTCACATCCTGCCTGGGGGCCTTCTGGAGGGCCAATCTGAAATCACTGGCTCTATGTTTAATGATACTTTTAATGATGTTTAATGATAATAATGATAATTTATTATTATTTATGCTAAATAATAATGCAAGATAAAACTAGTTAAATATTATTATCAAATAATGAATAAGCATTGTATTATCATGTGTTTGTTGTTAGCTCTTTCAGTGCTAACAGGCTACATAGCTTAATGCTAGAGAGTTGGTAGTGGAAATGGGACTTTAGTGACAAGACCCCATGCTGGCACACTATTATAATATTCTGTGATTTTGGTTGAAAAAACTAAATTCATAATAATTTATTGAACCTTATTGGAAAATTAGAAAATTCACCTCTGCATTTAACCCCTCCCCTTTGGAGAGCGTTTGACGCTTAACCATTAATAGAAAGAGATTTTTTTGGCGTTGCGTAACACCATCTAACCACCATCTGAGGCGTCCCAGGCTGGCAGGTGAGTGGAGTGGTTCTCAGGTCCAGTTTCTGGAGATGAGGACCCCTCTCATCAGTCAGCAGGTGGAGGCAGAAGCATTACCAATCAGGTGGAGGAGTTGCAGCAGTAGCATGTTTGTTCTGCAGGAACCAGGCAACACTGGTTCAGAGCAGAAACAATCAGTGACAGCTTTCCTCACACTAATGAGGCTCAGAGCTCTGTCTGTCTCAGTGTTACTCAGTGTTCACTCCAAGGACCGGCTCACAGGGTCGCTATGACAGCAGCAGGCTAAGACAATGCTGCAGTATATCCTCCCTGGCTGGGCGGCGACAGTGACCACCAAACCAGAGCAGCCAGCTGAGCGCTGCCATTAGTCTGATGCTTTATTATGAGAGAGAACAAGTGTTTTCAGCAGCAATAAAAACTCAGTCGGTTCAAACCTTCTCCTCCAAACAGCTTCCTGCTGCCGACTCATGCTGCGCCACAGATCCACGTTTCTGGGACTGACAGCGAATCAGAGGACAGAGTGAGGAGTCTGAACAATAGCAGCTGTGTCCCCTGGATGGACAGAGATGAGCTTTGACCTCTTTTCTTCATCTGAATGCGTGCTATTCTTTCATCAAACACAACAAACTGCTGTGAGCAGAAATCTTTAAATTTCTTAAAACAATAAAGGGAAAGTTTCAGCTAATTGTGTATGCAATCATTTTTTTGCAGTAAAAAGAAGAGATTAAATAAGCATCGTCTTCTTCCCGTTCGTCTCTTTTCCTTTTATTTCTTTATTCTTTTTGATTGTTGTCCCAAATAAAACGCTACCAAACAAATAAAGTAGAATTATACCAATTAGCCTGCTTATCACTGGGAGCCTGGTTTTTATAACTCCTCCTTAATGCCGGAATAAACCACAGGAAAGCTGCACCTGGTTACAGATGCAGACGCAGTGAATTCCGGCTTTTCATTTCTGCACAAACATGATATAAAACTCAAAAAAATGAGAAATAATTGTTTCATGCTTGACTTAAAAACAGTTTGTGATTTATCTTCATACCAGTGGTGATGCTATTAAAATGAGTTTGTACGGGAAATCTATAGAATGGCTCAATACATTTGAATAGCTTCCAGCTTATCTTCATGCTAGCTTGTTCAGTTAGCGTAAAGTTATGAATATAATATGATGACATGGGCAGGTCTGTTGGTCAGATTAAATTAGATTACTACAACATAAACTGGACTTCAGGTTTTGCTTCAGAAAAGTAGCAATAATAAGAGAAATGCTTAAATATGGCGGCTAACAGGAAGGCCTGGAGAAGCTGCAATATTTGAAAGTTCCTGGAAGAAATTCTTGGAAATTGTCTCTGGCTGATTGTCTTCTTGGCTGTTTTTATAATATAACCTAAACATTAAGCTCTGAGTTTGACCAAAAGCAGCTTAAGAACCAGCAGTTCTAGTGTCCCTGTTTGAAGCAAAAGCTGCAGATGAACATTAACATGACTAAAAGAAAACCTCAGGAAATATAAAAATCCATTTTTGATCCTTGGTTTCATCTAATAATAACTCATCTTTTCATTCATTCTGGAGGACTAATAGCTTTTAACTCATTCATTCATTCATTCATGGGAGGGTTTCCAGTATGAACTTGCTGTTTAAAGTCACACCATCTTCTGCGCACTCAGACCAGGACTTTAACCGGCCAATCAGGAGTCTCCCCATCTTGTTCTTAAAGTCAAATCGAAGACCAGATGTTTTTCCTTCAGCATGTTTGAGGCGACAGAAGGAATCGGTTCCATTTCCCATGAAAACTCTTCTGTGTCCTGGAACAGAAGAACAGTCCCAGACCATCACACCGCCACCACCGTGCCTGAAATGCTGCCGCCTGATGGCATCAGACCAATGCCTTCCAGTGTTAGAAGCCATTAGCTCACAGAATATTTTCCCAAAGTCTGGAAGATCATTTCATCAGAGAAGAGACGGTTTGACCTTGGAAATGTCACAGAGGCCATTTCTGCTTTGAACCTTTTTTAATCTCTGCATGACTCCACCTGAGGCTGCTGGACCTGCTGGAACAGATTAGCAGGCTTCTCCTGGGGAGGTTCTTTGGCCTACTTCATGTTGTGAGACGGGTTCAGTTAAAGTGATTTCTTCATTCTAGATTTAGTCATCAGATATTGATGCTGTTAAACATGAACATTAATTTAGCTTTTCAGTTTACAGTATTATCTAAACTCAATATTTTGAAACGACTATTAATATCTACTAAAATCATTTTTTTCTGATGATCTAAAAAGTTTCAAAACCCAAAGAATCTGAGATCAGTCTCTTTTGAAAGAGCTCCTGTTTTTCTCAGTTAAGCTGGTAAAAAAGGAGAAAATGTTTGAAAAGACAGAAGATCTTCTGAAAACAAACCTTTTAATTCTTCACTGTCAAAGAAAAAGGAACCATTTGAGATCTAAAACACATCAGCAGCAGGTTTATAAACATTAACAGATGCTTTTATAAAACAGTCTTTACATTTAGTGCCCAGATGCAGAAATGATGGCAGATAAAGAGTGATAAAAATAAAAGACTAAGCTCTAAAAATCCAGAACTAACTAAAACTGGCATCTAGACTAAATCTGGACCAAACTGCTTTCCTTGATCAAAACTGAGGTTTTCCTGGTTTCAGGATGAAAGGAGGTTCAAGGCAACATAAAATCATTTATTCCTCATGGATTTAATCCAGTCAGATTAAAATAGGCTGGGATTAGGGTACGGTTGGAGATATTCTTGCCTTGCAGAGCAGCAGCGGTGATCCAAAATGGCCGCTCCCATGGCAGGCTCCATGTCAGGTTGAGTATGTTCCCTCTTCAGACTTAATCTCTGGTAAAATTATCTGTGAAATATCAGCATTATTGATGCAGATTCATGCTGAAGGTCGTCCATTTAAAGTCACTGCTCAGACTACCAAACATCTTTAATCCAACAATGGCCTTATTTATTCAGCAACCTGAATAAGGTAGTTTAGTGGCGCGGTTGCCATTTATTTCCTTCAGTAGAATCAACGTCACATAAGAGGCTGAAACCTGGAGGAAAATCCTAAAAAGCTTCTTCCTTTTCAGAAGAGAACCAGTCCCCCTGATTTCAGCCCCAGTCATTGCACTGGACAAAACATCTAGAAATAAGTAACAATTCCTTAAATTAAGTGTATTTATCCATAATTTGAGTAGGAAAATGAGATAGTTTGCCAATGGAATGAGTATTTTTACTCTTAAAATAAGATAATTAGATAATATAAACTAGAAATAAGAGGCTACAATTGTGTTTTCTTATTTCAAATGTAAATTGTCTTATTTTATTTTCAAAATATAATTTTTATCTCCTCAATTCAAGAACAAAATCACTTTCTTTAAGAAAAAATGACTACTTATTAATCTAGATTTCATTTTTTTTCCAGTGTGACATGACAGACTTCACAAGTCCATCTGCTGTCATGAAGAAGCTCCACATCTCAGAATCCAACCAGTCGGTCAGCAGTGGGTCCCCAACACCGTGTACGCCGCTGAGGTGGAGGGCTCCCCGTGGACGGTGCTGAACGGGGAGAGCTCCAGCTCAGTGGGGGTTCCTTCGTTTTCTACGTCGCCGTTACGAGGGGGGCCGCACCCCTCCCAGCAGCAGCAGCAGCAATCCAGGAAGGCCCTGGTGAATGGCTGGCACAGGCAGAACAGCAGGATGGGCGTCAGTGCAGACTTACAGAACAGCAGCAGCTGGCTGACCAGATGCAGGATGTCCAGGGTCCTCCTAGGCACGGCAGCCCCCATGTAAACAGTGACGATGTTGCAGATGTTCTCGGGGATGATGCAGAAGCCATAGAGGATGGCCAGCGCCACCACAGCACAATTCATCTGGCTCTCCAGCTGGATTTGCTTCTTGCTGCCCCTTACGCATGCTCGCTCAGCGCCTCGGATCTTCTTGGCCGTGACCAGAGAGCTGCAGATGGTGAACAGCGTCGGCAGACAGAAGTAGCAGCCGAAGTACCACCAGAGGCGTGCACCATCGTAGGTGAGGCCCAGGACGTACAGCGTGTCTGGTAGCTCAGTGGAGATCCGGACCACGCAGCGCTCACAAGGTGCCACGTCCGGTGGGTCGCCGTCCTCCGTCACCAGCTGCCGAAGCAGCAGCTCCGGTAGAGCCAGCAGCAGGGCACCCACCCAGATGACGGCCAGCTTGGCTGTAGTGGATGCCCAGTTCTCAATCATCTCATAGTACATCTTCACATTGGTGGCTGCACGGAAACGATCGATGCACAGAGCGCACAGCGTGAAGGTGGTGACCCCAAGAGACGCCACCTGGAAGGAGGACAAACAAAACGAGATCTAAAGTCCTGAAAAATTATTCATCTACCAAAGGCCAGAACAGACCTGGAACATCTTAGTCTACCAAAGACTAGAATAGACCTGGAACATCTTGGTCTACCAAAGACTAGAATGGACCTGGAACATTCTGATCTACCAAAGAACAGAGCAGACCTGAAACATTCTGATCTACCAAAGGCTAGAATGGACCTGGAACATTCTGATCTACCAAAGAACAGAGCAGACCTGAAACATTCTGATCTACCAAAGACCAGAGCAGACCTGAAACATTCTGATCTACCAAAGACCAGAGCAGACCTGGAACATTCTGATCTACCAAAGACTAGAGCAGACCTGGAACATTCTGATCTACCAAAGACCAGAGCAGACCTGGAGCATCCTGATCTACCAAAGACTAGAGCAGACCTGGAACATCTGGATCTACCAAAGACTAGAGCAGACCTGGAACATTCTGATCTACCAAAGACCAGAGCAGACCTGGAACATTCTGATCTACCAAAGACCAGAGCAGACCTGGAGCATCCTGATCTACCAAAGACTAGAGCAGACCTGGAACATTCTGATCTACCAAAGACCAGAGCAGACCTGGAACATTCTGATCTACCAAAGACCAGAGCAGACCTGAAACATTCTGATCTACCAAAGACTAGAGCAGACCTGGAACAGTCTGATCTACCAAATACCCAAGCAGACCTGGAACATTCTGATCTACCAAAGACTAGAGCAGACCTGGAACAGTCTGATCTACCAAAGACTAGAGCAGACCTGGAACAGTCTGATCTACCAAATACCCAAGCAGACCTGGAACATTCTGATCTACCAAATACCAGAGCAGACCTGGAACATTCTGATCTACCAAAGACCAGAGCAGACCTGGAGCATCCTGATCTACCAAAGACTAGAGCAGACCTGGAACATCTGGATCTACCAAAGACTAGAGCAGACCTGGAACATCCGGATCTACCAAAGACCAGAGCAGACTTGGAACATTCTGATCTACCAAAGACCAGCTAGCAAAGAGCAGCTAGCGCTGACAGTTGACAGGTTCTGGCCAAGACACATTCCCCATGTTTACCCAAAGAAGAAAGCAGCATTCCTTAAATTTACCCTGACTGTCCAGGAGGAGAACGGAATCTCTTAGTCTGGGTCAAAGGAAAGGAGGGGATGTTTTTTTTTTATTAACACCAGAGCAGAAAAATGTTCTCAGTGCAAAGGTCCAACCCATTCAACTCCGATCATAGATAACATTTTAGGAAAGATTTATTTTTCAGATTATCTTCATTGTAGAGGCAGTTAACCTGTAATATATGAATGTTTTTATTTTCAGCATGTCTTCACATTCAGGTCTAGTAACCATCATGATGGAGACCAACTTACAGCATCAATAAATTAAATTTTCTATGTTGGATTTAAAGAACACCCCACTCGGGATAAGCGTGCTAGAAAATGGATGGATGGATCAGACATGGGCAATGTAGAGTCAACAAGTCATCTCCATGTCATGTATTTGTTCTACCCAGCCACTGAAGCAGGTGAGTCCAATCTTCACCGTGAATTAACCTGTGCAGATTGGACTCACCTGGTTAATTGGCTGGGTAGAACAAATACATGACATGGAGATGACTTGTTGACTCCACATTGCCCATGTCTGGGATGGATATAAAGAACCAAAGGCCTCCTTTCAGAGGAACTATGGACCAAGTTCTAACCAAAGGTCTCCTTTCAGAGGAACTATGGACCAGGCTCTAACCAAAGGTCTCCTTTGAAGGGAACTATGGAACAGGTTCTAACCAAAGGTCTCCTTTCAGGTTCCCTATGGACCAGGTTCTAACCAAAGGTCTCCTTTCAGAGGAACTATGTACCAGGTTCTAACCAAAGGTCTTCTTTTTAGGTGAACTATGGACCAGGTTCTAACCAAAGGTCTCCTTTCAGGTGAACTCTGGACCAGGTTCTAACCAAAGGTCTCCTTTGAAGGGAACTAACCAAAGGTCTCCTTTCAGGTGAACTATGGACCAGGTTCTAACCAAAGGTCTCCTTTCAGGTGAACTCTGGACCAGGTTCTAACCAAAGATCTCCTTTCAGAGGATCTCTGTACCAGGTTCTTACCAAAGGTCTCATTTCAGGTGAACTCTGGACCAGGTTCTCACCAAAGGTCTCATTTCAGGTGAACTCTGGACCAGGTTCTCACCAAAGGTCTCATTTCAGGTGAACTCTGGACCAGGTTCTCACCAAAGGTCTCATTTCAGGTGAACTCTGGACCAGGTTCTCACCAAAGGTCTCATTTCAGGTGAACTCTGGACCAGGTTCTAACCAAAGGTCTCATTTCAGGTGAACTCTGGACCAGGTTCTAACCAAAGGTCTCATTTCAGGTGAACTCTGGACCAGGTTCTTACCAAAGGTCTCATTTCAGGTGAACTCTGGACCAGGTTCTTACAAACGATCTCATTTCAGGTGAACTATGGACCAGGTTCTAACCAAAGGTCTAATTTCAGGTAAACTATGGACTGATGTCCCACACCAGCCTTGGCGTTTTTCTCCAGCCATGCAGGTTTCCATGTTCCTGCATGTAAACATATCATCTCAGGCTCACCATCATAGCATATGAGCAACATGGCAGACAGTGCTTCCGGCAGAACTAAGGATTCACCTGAAGACCACCAGGACTCACGCAGAGTTAGCACTGATGATGTCATTAGTGCGACCCAGGTCTCATGTCTCAGGTCGCTTGCAGGGTCATTTGACCTGTCGACACATGACCAGGGACCTAATTTACAACTAAGGGCCTGATCTAACCAGGGGCCTCTGTAAGTTAACACTAGGAGCCCTGATCTAACCAGGGACCTCTGTTAATTTACACTAAGGGCCCTGATCCAGGGGCCTCCTTGATCCATTGGATGACTTTCTGGATAACAGAACAGGTGGAATAAAGATGATGGGAATTCTGGATGATCCCAGATGGAACCAGTAGAACCAGTGGAATAATATGACTGGATTTTAAACTGAACTTGAATCTAACAGCAAACCTCCAAACCTTCTATCCATCTGAGTGATCGCCCATAACCCAAACTTCTGGTTCATTTGGCCTCCAGGTGTTAGCAGGTCATGTGACCTTTTCTGGACCAATAGGAGGTCAGAAGTTGTGGCAGAGGTTTGTTCTAAAGCAGAACATCCTAAAGCAACACCTCACCTGTCCTGCTGGAAGACTGCCTTCCCAAACAGTGCAGCACATTTATTTTGAGACTGAAGCAGACTGAGTAGAGCTCCTCATTGGCCCCAGTGATACAGACAGTCCCGTGGTCAAAAGGAGGTCACCATCTAATCCCAGTCTGAGAGGGGACTCCCTAATCTCACTCCCCAGTCAGACGGAAGAACAGATTGTGACACATTCTGGAGGGTTTTTTCACAGTGGGAAGCGACACTAATCACATCGTTTCCACTCTTCTCTGACCTCATAGATCTACAGTATTACTGTGTTTCTAAAATACAGACCATCATCAAGCCATCAGATCCATGACCTTCTTTCACAGGCAGGTGGATCAGGAAGACCGGCGTGGAAAGAGTTTGATGGTTCACTTTTAAAAGTGATACCAGGAAGAACTGGAATAAACCAGAAAAACAAACAGAGATAATAATCTAGGCAGACCCAGCTAAAGGTAGTCTGTCAGCACATGACTGACTGCCTCAGTCTGTCAGTCTGCTGCAGCAGAGCTGCTGCTACAGGTGGAGGAAATTTGGGAGTAAATCTGGACTAAAATGATGGACACAGACAGCAAATCAGTTGAATGTGATTTGATCTGGAAAGTTTTCATCCCCGCTCCTGATCTTGTGCCCATCTGACCCCAAATATCTGGAACCTCTGCGTTCCCCCTGGCCCTTGATGATCATCTCTCACCTCCAGATAGGGGACGATCCTGCAGGAGAACTCTCCCAGCAGCCAGTTCCTGGTGAGCGCGTGAAAAACCACGAGCGGCAGACAGAGGAAGACTATGATGAAGTCCCAGAGCGCGAGGTTGGCCAGCAGGGAGTTGGAGATGCTCCTCATGTAGTAGTTATGGCACACTATGCACATCAGCGCCATGTTGGCCAGGATCCCCGCGCTGAAGATGACGACGGCCGCCATCAGCACCGCATAAGCCCCGCAGGACGCCGCACTGAGCGGGTAGAAGGGGTTCCTCATGTGTTTGGGTCTGGTCCGCGGGGTGACCGGGCCCAGCGGGGTGGTGTCCTCCTCCTCATAGCTGCTGTTGGACACCAAGGGGGACAGTGCGTCCTGTTCCTGCGCCATGGACACAGGCAGAGCTTTGGGTCGGTCCAGAAGCGGCTCATTCCGTCTCCTCCGGTTCGGCCTGTTCTCCGGATCATCGGTTCCACCGACGCGTTCAGCTCCCAGCGCGGGTTGTTCTCCTCCCCCAGAGCCGCCGCCTTTTCTCTCCTCTGTGCGTAAATCTGAGCTTTTACGCGCAGACCTTCGGAGCTTCGCTGCCAGCGGTTCGGATGGTTCTGGGTTTACGGTACCAGGCAGCTGGACTTTGGCTAAAGTTCTTCCATCGTCCCACCAGCTGACTGTGCGCCAGCGGCTGCCCTGCGCATTCCTGTCGGCGGTGGTGGATTCATAATGAGGGCCCAAGCTGGACTTTAGGTTCCGGAGCAGCTGAGAGGCGCCGATCTGACCGCACAGCAGCAGACAGAGCAGCCGCTGATGCTGCATCTTCCTTCAGTCTAATAGGAGTTCAGGGTGACCCACAGTTCTGGATCCATCTCTGGATATCAACCAGCCCACACCAACCATCTGCTTCTGGAGGAATCAAACCTGCTGCTGCTGCTTCCAGTCAGCCTGGGAGGGTGACCCACACCCAGAACCGAGACTGAAGAGCAAAGGTTGAGCTCAGGAGGAGAGGGGAGAAATGACGAGGAGGAGGAGGGAGAGAGGAGGGGCAGCCATCTGTAAATCCAACACTACTGAAGGAACCAGTGGCGGTGGGAAGAAGCCTGCAGCCAGGGGCGGATCTAGAAAAATATTTATGGGGTGGCGAGAGGGGGGCAGGAATTTTTGAGGGGTGGCAACATATGGAATTTGTTTACACCAAATTTTATCACAGTTATCACAGTTTGGTGAGAATAGTATGTTCAGTAAGTGTTTAATGTGAAACAGTTCATATTGGTAATACATCGTACAATGTGATCTCAATTAATAGGAGATAGAAGAATGATTACACTACTTCTAGAGGGGCCTAATGACAGGAAAGGTATTAAGGTAATACACAGGTGCTGAGTTGCAGATGTATGAGATTGACTGTCAGAGAGGCAGCTTTGCAGCATTTGCACAAGAAGAAACTATAGAAAGAAAAAGTCACCCATCAGAGATCTATGGACTGAGCTGTACTAAAGTGAGCATAACTACACAGTAGAAATAAATGGGTCAAGGCACCCAAACAAGGGACCAGACATCTATGTAATGTTTACTCTGAACACACATTTACCCCATTTGTTCTTCAGTAACCTGACATACAGCAGTAAGGCAACATGAAAGGGACATTTCATGCATGTAAATATGCTGTAGATAGAGCTGCTGTATCAACAAATCAACAAAAAGGCAGGTACTGTATGTTACATCAAAATCTCCACAAATCTGAAAAAAAAGCAACATAAAAATACATTTTGACTCCAGTCTGAAAAAGTACAAAACATTTTGTGAGTAGGTTCATACGGGTCATTTCTGGATAGTTTCATACTATATATACAAAAAAAGAAACAACAACGCTGCTTCATATTAAGCAGGATTTGCACCAGTATCTCATTTTTAACTTTACTTTTAACACTTTTGGTTTTATTAAAGGAAATATCAGATTTTCTCAGGTGGCAAAACAAAATGTAGCTATGTGACTATAAGAGCTGAATGGCGGCGACTTCCATGTTGCTCAGCAAAACGCTTCACTAATGTATTCAGCTCCAATGCCTTTGTGCGTTTTGATTTGAGTTCAACCAAACTGATAGTCTCTTTTCTGTCATAGTTGACCGCATATCAGTCTCAGTCGCTCTCGCGTCATCTCGTGCTGCATTCACTGCAGTCCAACATTGGAAATTAGCAGTCATAATTCTCAAATTATCCATAATTTATAAGCCTGGCCACCCCTAACGCCAACTGGGGTGGCATAGGGTGGCAAGGCATTTGCCACCCTATGCCACCCCAGTAGATTCGCCTATGCCTTCAGCCCTGGGCTCCAACAACCAAACCAACTGACTGATGATTTTCTGCAAAAAATGAACATTTATCTGATTGAAACTGAACCGACTGCTCTAGAAAAAGGACATTTAGAAACGGGATGAGCTACATGGAGCTGATCCACCCGGAAAACCATTCCTTGTATTTCGTCGTTTAAATAATTTCATATAAATCAAAACCTTTCCCAGCTGCTCTTTCCCTTCCTGCCTTGGTTCCTTCTACCTGGAGCTGATGTGGCGGTGCAGCAGCCAGCTGTTCAGAGCTTATCTCTAACTGGACCTGCTGGACATTCTCAGCAGCTGTAGGTACCAGATCTGATCAGGGCCCCACCCCTTCTTGTGACGTCGTCATATGGCAACTCCAGTTGGACAAACTGTATTGCACCCATGCCTTAAGGAATCTCTTCTGGTGTCTTAACATATTATTTCCTATATTTGCTATTATTTTCCATTCAATTGGCGATCTAAAGTAGCCGACAGTAGAAAACAATCATTGTCAGCCTTGAAGGAAAGTTCTGCCTTCTAGACGCTGATTTATACTTCGAAACTTTGCTGCACCTCTCCCAAATTGTAGGTGACCGCAGACAGCAGGCCTCTGATTGGTCAAATCTACATCTGCTTGCTGACTTGTTTTGTTTGTCTGACCGCATTGCAGAAAAGGACTGGTGAAGATGGACCAGCTAGCAGAGCGAGGTGCTTTAGAACGCTGGGACCCTTTTTCCACCTGGATCCCTGCTGTTTTTGGCCCTCATGGCCCACCATTGTCGCACAAACTCTCCCCCACTTCCTCACCGCCTCAGCCGTATCTACTCCCACAGCTAGTTCCTGATTGGCCCTGGTGTTGTGGCGTGGAATAACATAGCACAGACCACGCTTCAATAGTGGGCATAAATCAAAAATGTCTGCGACACACTGCTGAGGGAGGATAATCAGGCCTTAGGACCAGTGTTGGCAACTTAGCGACTTTGTCGCTATATTTATCGACTTTTCAGACCCCTCCAGCAACTCTTTTTCAAAAAAGTGACTAGCGACAAAACTAGTGACTTTTCCGGTGTCTGCCGTGGGGCGCCTCACCCGTCCCAACCCCCTTCTCCCACTTCCGCAGGAGTCCCTCTCAGCTCTGCAGTCAGAGCCACAGCATGTTTACCCTCAGCGTCCACACTGCAAATGAACCACACGGATGCGGCGGGATTGACGGCGCAGGTTGATCACGCTGGAGTCAGCTCCCTCAGTGGCTGAACCTGCCATATCTTTCTGTGAGCAGGCAAGCACAGCCTGTGTGTGTGGAGGGAAATCTTATTAGTTTAAAAAAAAAATTACAATAATTACCATTATTTGCTCACATTGTCGTTGATTCTTTGTAGTCTTTTTTTGTTCCACTTAGATTTTTAATGTTAATGTAAAATTTTTTTGGGTTGAAACTGGACCAGCTACCATGATTTTAAGCTTAGTGGACCACAAGGGAAAAAAGTAAAAAAAATAAAATAAAAAGCCAGCCAGTAGCTACTTTCCTTACTGAGGAGTTGGCTACACTGCTAAAGACAGACTGAGCTCTGCTATTTAACAAGGAGACAAAAAGAGTCTCAACTTATTTTTATTCTTTTTATTAAGATCTGGGGGCAGAGGAAGACAAATGGAAGTTTACGGAGATTTTAGACAAAACAAATTTTCTACTTGTAGAAAATGAACGGTTGTTGACAAAGTTAAAAGTAGTGTAGCTAAATATGGCTAACTGACCGAGCTAAAAGAGGCTAACCTGTTAGCACAGCTAGCCACAGTGCTACTCAGCTCTTTATATCAAGGTCTAACAGTTACTTTGTTCACCAGAAACAGATTTATTTCAGTTTCGTTATCAATAAGGTAAAGCCTCATCAGTTATTAGACACGCCAACACTACAGATGCTACCAACTTAGGACATGGACGCTGCCTTGTTATTGTTGTCTGGGCAACCACAATGTTTTACATCATGTAGCAACGCTCAGCCAATCATGTAGCGTAACTTCACTGGCATGAAGCAGATCTGGTTCCTACAGCAGATCTCTGCTGGTTCTTCGTTCAACATGTCTGCCACACCAACATCCTCCACCTGAGCCGTGGATCTCTGCAGTTCCTCCCCTGCTTCTCTGACCAATGCTCTACTCCTGTCGGTCTGGGTGGACACCAGTGGTCCATCATCTCTCCACACTCAGAGGTGGAGCAGAGCTTCCTCTGTGATGATGACATCATGACCGCCCATAAAACACCGCATTCAGAAAGCTTATTCATGCATGCTTTTATTTTGACAGTCTTAAATAGGAGGTGTGACACAGGAAGCAACTTGAAGTGGATCAGAACACAGGTTCACCAGGCAGCTTGAATCATTCAGACGGATGTTTGATGACGGCGGTGTTGCAGATCTGGTAACAGGTCCGGTTCTCCTCGTCTCCCTCAGGGCGGTACGCCAGGAGACACAGGTCCAGCCACGGCCGACGTCCTGGAAATGGGTCCAACAGAACACCCGGACCATCAGACAGCCGCTGGAAGCAGGAGAGGCAGAGCAAAGCTGCTGCTGACCTACCTCTGCTGCCCTCTGCTGGACAGAGGGCGTCCATCGCCTGCTGGACGCTGCTCTGAGCCTCCTGATTGGTCCACACGTCTCCTGCTGCCACGCCGAAGAAAAGCTCCTAAAGGAGGAAGCAGCAAAGCTGAAGGACCCAGATGGCACCATGCACTGGTTTGACTGGTTTCAGCCTAACTGATGGTTCTCCATCAGCACTGGTTACAGTTCAGGTTTTAACCCCCAGTAGGTGGAGTAGCTCTTAGTGAAAACGGATCTTCATGCTGACAGCAGCAGTTTGAGATTAACTGTTTCTGTTTGATCAGAAACTGATTTAATAAAAAAAATTTCATGGAGAATCAAAGATAATTAGATTTTAGCTCATCAATTACTTTATAATTATATTTTCATTGATCATTGATTAAATCTCAGACACAGACTTCTGGGTTTTATCATCTATAGGCTGTGATTATCAGCAAAGGCTTGAATAGTTCACTCTGTGTCACATAGGTCTATACGGTATTTAATCAGACCGTTGAATGATTTCAGATGTAGGTGCAGCCCACTCATTCTGTCCCTGCTTCTACAGATGAAAGATGCAGAAACATAGATTTTACACTCAGATCAGACCCCCACCACCTAACAGCGGGGCTACTGAACCAGGATCCAATCAGAATGGGACTGTTTGTGTTCAGGGGTGACCCGACCGGGCCGCAGCAGGCCTGGTACCCCCCTGCCCTAATTCCTTCCTGAAGACAGATATCTGAGAAGTAGAAGGAACTCACCGCATGTTTCCACAGGAAGACATCCAGAGTGTCAGAGTCGTCCTGCAGCATCAGCTTCATCAGCAACATCGGCTGCAGCAGCTGCACACCGAGGGCTACAGGACATAGAACCAGACAGCATAGAGGCTGAAGACCGGATCTAGGAACTATTCAATTCAATTCAGTTTATTTCTCTAGCGCCAAATTAACAACACGTCATCTCAAGGCACTTTGCAGTTCAAACAGTCAAATTGATTCAGTTTTCTATCTAAGGAAAACCAGTTGATTGCATTGACTAATTGACTCAAATACAATCCCTCACACTAAGCATGCTTGTAGCGACAGTGGAGAGGAAAAACTCCCTTTTAACAGGAAGAAACCTCCAGCAGAACCACGCTCAGTGTGAGCGGCCATCTGATGGAGAAGGGGGCGGAGCTTAGGGACAGGTTCGGATTCAGACCAGCTCTACATCAGGTCCAGTTAGCAGGGTTAGCTTTTGTTTACATCCATGTGGTAAAGCATGTTACTATGGTTACCGCTATCCAGGACAGTGAACAGGTCTCACCTTCTGCTATGATCTTCTCATCCAGGCTCACCTTTCCTTCAACGCTTGGCTCGGCCAGCGCAGCTTTGGAGCACCGCTTACACCTGAAACACACACAGCTGGGTTCTGCTATCCGTACTCTGGCAGGCCTTTATCTGGACCTCAGTACTCTGGCAGGCCTTAATCTGGACCTCAGTACTCTGGCAGGCCTTTATCTGGACCTCAGTACTCTGGCAGGCCTTAATCTGGACCTCAGTACTCTGGCAGGCCTTTATCTGGACCTCAGTACTCTGGCAGGCCTTAATCTGGACCTCAGTACTCTGGCAGGCCTTTATCTGGACCTCAGTACTCTGGCAGGCCTTTATCTGGACCTCAGTACTCTGGCAGGCCTTTATCTGGACCTCAGTACTCTGGCAGGCCTTAATCTGGACCTCAGTACTCTGGCAGGCCTTAATCTGGACCTCAGTACTCTGGCAGGCCTTAATCTGGACCTCAGTACTCTGGCAGGCCTTTATCTGGACCTCAGTACTCTGGCAGGCCTTAATCTGGACCTCAGTACTCTGGCAGGCCTTTATCTGGACCTCAGTACTCTGGCAGGCCTTAATCTGGACCTCAGTACTCTGGCAGGCCTTTATCTGGACCTCAGTACTCTGGCAGGCCTTAATCTGGACCTCAGTACTCTGGCAGGCCTTTATCTGGACCTCAGTACTCTGGCAGGCCTTAATCTGGACCTCAGTACTCTGGCAGGCCTTTATCTGGACCTCAGTACTCTGGCAGGCCTTTATCTGGACCTCAGTACTCTGGCAGGCCTTTATCTGGACCTCAGTACTCTGGCAGGCCTTAATCTGGACCTCAGTACTCTGGCAGGCCTTAATCTGGACCTCAGTACTCTGGCAGGCCTTAATCTGGACCTCAGTACTCTGGCAGGCCTTTATCTGGACCTCAGTACTCTGGCAGGCCTTAATCTGGACCTCAGTACTCTGGCAGGCCTTTATCTGGACCTCAGTACTCTGGCAGGCCTTAATCTGGACCTCAGTACTCTGGCAGGCCTTAATCTGGACCTCAGTACTCTGGCAGGCCTTAATCTGAACCTCAGTACGCTGGCAGGCCTTAATCTGGACCTCAGTACGCTGGCAGGCCTTTATCTGGACCTCAGTACTCTGGCAGGCCTTTATCTGGACCTCAGTACTCTGGCAGGCCTTAATCTGGACCTCAGTACTCTGGCAGGCCTTTATCTGGACCTCTGTACTCTGGCAGGCCTTTATCTGGACCTCAGTACTCTGGCAGGCCTTTATCTGGACCTCAGTACTCTGGCAGGCCTTAATCTGGACCTCAGTACTCTCGCAGGCCTTAATCTGAACCTCAGTACGCTGGCAGGCCCTAATCTAGGCCTTTATCTGGACCTCAGTACTCTGGCAGGCCTTAATCTGGACCTCAGTACTCTGGCAGGCCTTAATCTGGACCTCAGTACTCTGGCAGGCCTTAATCTGGACCTCAGTACTCTGGCAGGCCTTTATCTGGACCTCAGTACTCTGGCAGGCCTTAATCTGGACCTCAGTACTCTGGCAGGCCTTAATCTGGACCTCAGTACTCTGGCAGGCCTTAATCTGGACCTCAGTACTCTGGCAGGCCTTAATCTGGACCTCAGTACGCTGGCAGGCCTTAATCTGGACCTCAGTACTCTGGCAGGCCTTTATCTGGACCTCAGTACTCTGGCAGGCCTTAATCTGGACCTCAGTACTCTGGCAGGCCTTAATCTGGACCTCAGTACTCTGGCAGGCCTTAATCTGGACCTCAGTACTCTGGCAGGCCTTTATCTGGACCTCAGTACTCTGGCAGGCCTTTATCTGGACCTCAGTACTCTGGCAGGCCTTTATCTGGACCTCAGTACTCTGGCAGGCCTTAATCTGGACCTCAGTACTCTGGCAGGCCTTTATCTGGACCTCAGTACTCTGGCAGGCCTTAATCAGGACCTCAGTACGCTGGCAGGCCTTAATCTGGACCTCAGTACTCTGGCAGGCCTTAATCTGGACCTCAGTACTCTGGCAGGCCTTAATCTGGACCTCAGTACTCTGGCAGGCCTTTATCTGGACCTCAGTACTCTGGCAGGCCTTAATCAGGACCTCAGTACGCTGGCATTTCTTAATCTGGACCTCAATACGCTGACAGGCCTTTATCTGGACCTCAGTACGCTGACAGGCCTTAATCTGGTCCTCAGTACGCTGGCATTTCTTAATCTGGACCTCAATACGCTGACAGGCCTTTATCTGGACCTCAGTACGCTGGCATTTCTTAATCTGGACCTCAATACGCTGACAGGCCTTTATCTGGACCTCAGTACGCTGGCATTTCTTAATCTGGACCTCAGTACGCTGGCAGGCCTTAATCTGGACCTCAGTACGCTGGCAGGCCTTAATCTGGACTAGGGCTTGGCGATAATTCAATAATGATATATATCGATCAATAGACGTGTGGCGCAATAGAAAACAAGAGTGTCGATAAAAGTTCGATAAAGAAACGCAGTTTTCCATCCTTCTCATTGTAGCCTATCATATAGGTTTATGCTAGTCACTACTTCCTCCCAACCAATCACAATCGCGGACCCAGGCACGCCGTCACAAAGCGCCGCCCTCTCAAACCAAAACACAGAGCACATGAAGATGTCGCAGCAAGGAGAGGCGGAGGAAATTGTTCCAAAGAAGGGTTTTTGTAGTTCGCCAGTTTGGCAGTATTTCAGTCATGGCAAGTCATACAAAAAACAAGCCACAGTCATCTGTAAAATGTGTAGGGAACCAGTGAAAACCAAGTCTGATAAAAAAAAAAAAAAAAATATATATATATATATATATATATATATATATATATATATATATATATATATATATATATTTATTTATTCAGTTCTGGGCAGTTTCCCACGTAGTTCTAACAATTGAGAGAAAAATGCTGAGGGGCCAGAAACTTCAAAGTAATAACTCAGGTTAAAGCAGGAAACTAAGCTGAACCATAACGAGGTGCCAGCAGCACCTCTAGAAGAATAGGGGTGAGAAAAAATACCCCATAGAAATGCTAGGCTTTTCAATAATAATCGATATCGATCAATATGCATTTTTCTTTTAATTGATAAGCTTTTTTTCTATATCGCCCAGCCCTAATCTGGACCTCAGTTTGCTGGCAGGCTTTAAAGGGGAACGCCGTTTTTTTTTACATTGGGCCCTTGATTTTACGTTATTCCATCATGTTCTACTCACCCATATGAGTTTAGTGTCATTTGGAGCCTTTCTGAAGATATTCCGTTAGGTTATATCCAAGTAACGTCTTCCTATGGGCAACGACTTGAAGGCACAAACTAAACTGTTCATCATTTATTCTTTATGGTACGCCAGCATTCATAACATGAAGGCGAATCACTGTACCCCAGACATCCAAGGTTATATATTTTTTATTTATACCTTTTAAAAAGGTATCATCCAAGTAGTGGACTGGATTCATAACAGGCAGCCCGGGCCACAGGCGGCTACGCTCTACCCCTTCTATTCATTCTAGCTAATCTGAATCGTTCAATTCCATTTGGAGAGTGAGATCATCTGTGGTAGTAGCACTAGACATCTTCCAGGCATGTGAGGAAAACTAGCAGCAGTTCAGCGGACAGGAAGAATGAATGGTAGCCGGCGGGGTTGTTTTAAAAAAAAACATAAAAAATATAACGGCGGATGTCTGGGGAGAGTGATTGGCCAACATGTTCTGAATGCTGGCGTACCATAAAGAATAAAGGATGAACAGTTTAGTTTGTGCCTTCAAGTCGTTGCCCATAGGAAGACGTTACTTGGATATAACCTAATGGAATATCTTCAGAACGGCTCCAAATGACACTAAACTCATATGGGTGAGTAGAACATGATGGAATAACATAAAATCAAGGGCCCAATGTAAAAAAACAGGCGTTCCCCTTTAATGGGGACCTCAGTACGCTGGCAGGCCTTAATATTGACCTCGGTCTAAATCAGGGTTAAATGTCCTCACTATGATACAGAAACGGCTCACAAACACACAGGACCGCACTACAGCAGCCTCTGCTGAGCATGGTGGTGGTCTGTGATCCTGAGGGAGACGATCCAGACAGGAATCAGCTCATTTTCTAACCGTCCTCTTTAATCAAAGATCCTAAAGCAGGGACATCATCAGTGACAAACGCCACCGGCTCCTCCCCCATTGAATTCATCTGGACTGTTTGTCTTCAGGCTCAGAGGCACCAACGTCCATCAGCCTCTGCTCCGCTCAATCTCCTTTCATCCAATCAGATCTAATGTTCAAATAATCAAAACCACTGACTTTTCCAACATAACTGAATACATCAATCATCCAGTATTGATGTATTGATGACTGGTTTCTGAGCTCCAGATCATTATGATCTATTTCCTCTAAATGATCCTCAATCCTCTCCTTTATTCTGCTCTGTGCTGACACTTAACACAGAAACCTGGAAACCTGAAGCAGAGGCTCTCAGAGCAGAGGCCCTCAGAGCAGGGGCCCTCAGAGCAGGGGCCATCAGAGCAGAGGCCCTCAGAGCAGGGGCCATCAGAGCAGAGGCCCTCAGAGCAGAGGCCCTCAGAGCAGGGGCCATCAGAGCAGAGGCCCTCAGAGCAGGGGCCCTCAGAGCAGGGGCCATCAGAGCAGAGGCCCTCAGAGCAGGGGCCATCAGAGCAGAGGCCCTCGGAGCAGGGGCCCTCAGAGCAGGGGCCATCAGAGCAGAGGCCCTCAGAGCAGGGGCCCTCTTTGGACGCCCTGACACAGAAAGCTGCACGCTACCGTAAACTGGAGCGGTCTGATCAAAGATGGCGGAACAGGCAGCATTACCCGTAGTACCTCCTCCTTCCTCTGAAGAGGAAAGGAGCCGACAGGTCCAGCGGCGCCAGCTGTCCGTCTGATGACCTCACGGGAACAATGTTCTTATAAGTTGCTGCCAGGTGGCACGTCTCCTCCAGAGAGCAACCTGAGAAGAAGAAAGGTTTACATTACTGGAGAAGCAGCAGACATACAGGCTCCATCTTTCAACCATTACCTTTCAGAAAGATGAGCTGGTCCTGCTGGCCCTCGTTCATCAGCTCAGTGGAAAGGTGAACACTGGGAGATCCTGAGGCGTCTCCTGGGAGGCTGAGCTCTCCAGACAGAGCCCACTCTGGCGGACTGTAGGCTTCAGAGCGCTTGGATGCCTCCGAGAAGATCAGCGCCAGCTCCTCATCATCAGGGATGTCCCGACTGTGAGCAGAGAACAGCGATGGAGGAACTTCTAAGCAGAGGTTTAAAACCTCGGGGTCCACAGCCCCCCTCCCCCCCATTTAAGCTGCAATACGGTTCATATAGATTGAGGCCGAACGTCCGCCATATTCACTATTTAGTATCAACACCACTTTAAATTGGTGTCAGAAAATCTAGTGGATGAAAAAGTAGTGGACTCAAAAATTCCCATAATGCACCTTGGAAAGCAGTGATCATCCAATTCTATTCAGTTTATCTTTATAGTTCCAATTCACATCATGTCATTTCAGGTCACTTTATAGATCCAATTCAACCAGATCATCCAGTCAGATTGATTCAAAGTTTTCTAAAGAAAACCAGCTGATTGCATCAACTCATTGACTCTTCAGCAATCCCTCATACTAAGCATGCTAATAGCGACAGTGGAGAGGAAAAAGTCCAGGCTCAGTGTGAGCGGCCATCTGCTGAGGCTGACTGAGGTTCAAGGAGACAGAAGCAGACATAGAAAAAGAAGCATAGATACAAAAGGCAACTGTCAACCAGCTCCACAGGCGGCCCCATCCAGGAAACACACAGCCAGGCAGACAAGCTCTGAGCCAGCTCCTATGTCAGAGGATGAAGAGAGCACATCCAGCCAGTCACGGTCAGAGAAATAGGACTACACTGAAAAACAGGCCGATCTCCAACATCTAGAAACAAAGGTGTTGATGGCAGCAGCTCAGCTGATATTTCTCTCCAGGATGGAGTCACAGCCAAACAGGAACAGACCAGATGAAGCTACTATGAGAAAAAGCAGAGAGAGCAGAACGTTAGAGATTGAAGTAACAGATTCTGCAGATTGGGAGAATAGAGATAGAATGAAGCAGAATGATGAAAAAAGGGTCCCTATGTCCTCCAGCAGTCTAAGCCTATAGCAGCATAACTATAGCGATAGCTTAGGATAACCTGAGCCACTCTAACTATAAGCTTTATCAAAAAGGGAAGTTTTAAGCCTTGCCTTAAAAGTAGGGTGTCTGGTCCCTAGACGAGCGGATATATCTATATCAGATACATCTAACTGCTCTGAGGTGAACGTGGCTAACTTAAAGAACAGACAGAGCGCTAACCCCGCTTTAACAGAGACAGGCCCCAGATCCAGCAGAGCCTCAGCCTCAGAGTTTGACCTACATGGATGAACATCTGCTGCAGAAGAGCTTGAGAGCCTGGAAGAGTCTGTGGGGCTGGTAGGAGCTGAGCTGGACTCTGACGTGGTGAACCTGGCTCTGATCATTCTGCTTCACCTGGGACAGCGGTTCCTGTTGGACCTGATGTGTGCAGGTTCGTTCTGAAAAACAGAGAGGAGAAACGGACTGAAGACCAGACATCCATGCTTCTTTAACAAAACGGTTGCCTGGAAACAGAAAACTTCTGATGTCGTCTCGTCCGGCCTGCAGGTTTAGATCATTGTTTTAATGGTGGATAAAGATTCCAGGTTTATTCCAAACATCCTGAAACTTAATGGGGAATATTTCCCTCCAAACGTCATGAGGAAGTGTCTGAGAGTCAGATACAGATAGTGGGGTCTAACATGATCATCAGCTTCTTTCTGCTCTGCAGGGGAGCTGGTTTTTGGTGGCCAGTGGTCCTAAAGAGCTTTTGAGGTTGACTGGGCTCCTCAGTAACCTCCAAGAAGAGGGTTTGGAGTCATGCTGCTACGTTGATCTCTCAGAGGAAGGTTCCTCCTCCTCTTCTTTGTCCACTTCTCCCATTTTAATGAATTAGCTCAGGTCTTCTGGAGCCAACTTCATGTTGGCAGACAGGCTCCAGTGCTATGCTACGTTCACACCAGATGCCATTTCAGCATCAAAGAAGCTTCTGCTGCTTCATCTCTGATCCACATTAAGGTCAGACGTCCAGTAAAGTGTGTCCAGATGCGTGATCAGTGGGTAGAAAGTAGTTTGAATCTATTTTGAAGTGAGAAAGTCCTCCTGAAATGGTCTGTGCAGTCAGTTCATCCAGATTACCATCCTGCCTTCAAAGATTATTTCTCTGTGGGAGCCGCTCAGACCCCCACATACCGGCGGGGAGCTGTCACTGGGAATCCCCAGCAGCAGCTGCCTCAGGCCCGCTCGCCTCTTGGGGGTTTTCTCCTACTGTTGGTGGCGGCTGGAAGTAGATGTTAGCGTTTTTCAGGTCTGTGCTACAAACTGCAGGCAGCAGGATAATAAAAGTGAGCATATTCTGCCGGCAGGTTTCTACATTTTAAGTTAATTTAGGCGTTAATAAACTGTTTCAGAGGAGTGATCATAGCGCCCCTGCATCAGCAGCGCTGTGTCTGTCTCCCTGCCAGCTCCCAGATCAGCTTCTCTCATTGGTTGATGTGGCGCATCAGCAGCTAAATTTTTCCAACTCTAGAAGCTGCTGCTTGTGAAGCGCGTCAGGCGCTGAACATCTGCGACGTGTGACGCGCTCAGTTAAAAAACAATCCACTGGACTTTGTTTCCAAGTTTAAAGATGTTTTACTTCACATCCAGGAAGCTTTTTCAAATCAAAAATGAATAAGGCGCTGCTTCTTCAGGCGCCTTGATAAGCTTCAACCATAAACTTTGCATGTAAAACAGCTGCTTCTGCTGCTCAAAGGGCATTTGGTGTGAATGTAGCATTAAACTGATGGTTCCACAATGAAGAAATGGTTTGATCCATTAGTGATCAGAGGTCAGAATTTATGACCATATCGATGGTTGTCTGAACAGCCAGAGAACCACGACCAGAACCGTTCTACCTATTCAAGATGGCTGCCGCTGGCATCCAGAGTAGAAATGTGCAGCTTTGTTCTCCATGTGGGATTTACATTTAGTGGTGTGTTTCTAAGATGTTTCAGCAGCAGATCTACAGCCTGGATCAATGTTTCTATGATCGTTCTAATGGCGGACATGGCCGCCAGGAACCAGCAGGTCTGTACGCCTCCTCAGCTGAGGACTGGAACACCATCAGCAAACGGAGCAGGAAACTGTCCGTGGTTGATCCTTCATCAGAGTCAAAAACGGTTCTGACGTAAATTTGGAGCAGACTCAGGAATGATCTTCATACCAGTTTGATGGTCCACTGCATCACCGTCTGAAACACAAAGATAAATACTGAGCTGTACAGATTCCACTCACAGGCAACATGTTTCTATTAATCAGATAATGGGCCTCTTTATCAGGTCATTCTGTATGAAATAGGAAGTAAATGTTCGCTAAAAAGGTTACTTTAAACCAGAAGTTTGTCTTTTAGGGCCACCGTCCTGCAGGTTTTAGAATTTTCCTCTTGTTTATTGGTGATTAACTGCAATCATCAGCTTTGTGGAAGCAGGAAAAACTTGGAGGGCTTGCTTTAGACCTTCCTCCATCACAGAAACTCCTTCCTACAAGCTGCAGAACAGACGAGGTCACTACTAGCTCTGACGTCGTTCATACCCAAATATTCTGGAGGAGTGGAGAAGACCTCCAGCAGTTCTGAGTCACTCGGCTCCTCCTCCTCCTCTGAAAACGCCTCCATGAGTCTGAAAGCACACGACCAAGAGGACAGCAGCATTTTAAATGAAAATGGAATTATGGAGCACCCGGTACCTTCCTCCCTCTGCATGAAGGCCAGTTATGGTGCATTTAGTTATTCTGGAGGTAAATCCAGCTGTTTAGAGCCTAATCTGCTACCTCCTCCCCCACTGGGTGCTTCTGCAATCCTCTTCCTTATCTGAAGTCTACCCTCCCTCAACACTTTAAATAAACCTGTTTTCATAGAACCTGATGGTTTCTACCAGCTGAACTGTTGGTGGCGGCGACGCAGCTCAGAGAGCTGTTTGGTTTCTGTGTTTACATCTTTAATTTAGCTTTTTCCTGAGAACAGATCAGTGAGAACAAACACCTGGTAATGTTGATGCATTAAACCGGACCAGAGTACGGTTTATTAAAGCGGATCTTACTCAGGTGTTACAGATGGCAGCGTTTACCACTGGGCTCACAGAGAATAGCAGTTAAAGGAGCATCTCCAGGGTCTCCCCCTGCAGCATCACTCCATCCTACAGATGCTGTCTGACCTGGCTGACTGCAGCTGTATCCAGGAGACCCAAAGATAATCTGAATGCACAGTGATCTCTGTTAGGAACCATCCACTCTGTCTGTGCTCCCATTTCATTTCCAATATTCTGCTAATTAGATGAACATCAGCCATAACACGTGATGGGCAGCTAATGTAAGAGTTTAACAAGCAAGCATGAATAATAGAAGACAATAACAGGCTGTTGTGGTGCTGGTAGGCCCCTTTCATCTATATACACCTGGGTTTGGCTAACGTACCTCTTGAGCTCCTGCACATCTGGACTGTCCTCCGGCAGAATCCTGATGCCTCTGCCGTACGACGTTCCCCCATGAAGATGAAAAGCGAGGGGATCCACCTCCACTGGCTGGCTGTTGGTGAGGCCCGGCAATTTGCTGGATCCAGGGATGGCTCGCAGGTTATAGATCCTCAGAAAAGCACCAGGCTGAGGAGACGAACGGATCTATTAAACCATGAAGACGTCTTCCAAAGGAATGTTAAAGCAAAGCAGATGTCATGATCAGGAAGAAGCCGACGGATCAAAGACCGACGTATCGCAGAGACGCAACATCTCACCTCTGACTGTAATGGTCATAGAGATAATCCAACATCTGGGCTATTTTGTTCAGAGTATAAATGTTTATCATCAGGCTCAGACATGGAGAAAAGGAGCAGATACATTCAGTCAGTAGAGGTTTATAGTCTGGAACAATGACCCAGTCTGACCTCTGACCTGACTTTATTCAAAGTAAGCTGAGTTTTAAAATGATCAACTTAATAATTTTTCATGACTCGACCAAAAAGTCCCTGATTGGTCAATCAGGGTTCCTTATATGTGAGCGGCAGGCATGTTTTTAAAGAGCTAATTCTACTCAAATCAAGTTAATTAGTCAATGACAGAGAAACTTAAAGAAGCTGTTGGATCAGTTGGTGGCAAATTAGATATTCAAATTCCACTTGATATAATTTCACCTTAAATGAACAATAAAAGAATCCAGAATTGTTGTCATAATAGAAAGAAGTGCAACTATATACCGCATCCACAAGGTGGGGGTATTGCATCAGAGTTGGGTCAAAGAATTGATGGAGAATAATCCTTCAGAATAAAATCCCTGCTGTTAAAAACTGAACTGAAAACAAACTCATTCCACATCATTTTGCTCATATTTTATTCTGATATTACTGAATTACTGCCTGAAAGCACAGAGGATAGAAACTGGAATCTCCTGAACCTCTTTAGATCCATTTAAAACAAAGACAGGGGAGATAAGACCCCCTGAGACTCTCTGAGACTCCTTAAGACTCCCAGAGACCCCCTGAGACCCAATGAGACTCCCTAAGACTCCCAGAGACCCCCTGAGACTCAATGAGACTCCCTAAGATTCCCTGAGACTCCCTAAGACTCCCTGAGACTCCCTTAGACCCCCTGAGACTCAATGAGACTCCCTGAGACTCCCTAAGACTCCCAGAGACCCCCTGAGACTCCCTAAGACTCCCTGAGACTCAATGAGAATCCCTTAGACTCCCAGAGACCCCCTGAGACTCCCAGAGACCCCCTGAGACTCAATGAGACTCCCTAAGACTCAATGAGACTCCCTGAGACTCCCAGATACTCGATGAGACTCCCAGAGACCCCCTGAGACTCCCTAAGACTCCCTGAGACTCAATGAGACTCCCTTAG
Organism: Cyprinodon tularosa; assembly: GCF_016077235.1. Lineage (NCBI taxonomy): Eukaryota > Metazoa > Chordata > Actinopteri > Cyprinodontiformes > Cyprinodontidae > Cyprinodon > Cyprinodon tularosa. Next base: position 174,932 of record NW_024038082.1, read on the forward strand.
TCTCCCAGAGACCCCCTGAGACTCAATGAGACTCCCTGAGACTCCCAGAGACCCCCTGACACTCAATGAGACTCCTACAGGAGAAAGATAATGAAATGAATGTTTGAGTTTTGGTCACACTAAAGGTTTTTTTCTAATAAAGGTGGAAAGAAACTAAGTGCACCCTTCCTCTTTCACTGGATATAGATGAAAATCTGGAGTATTTTATTATAATAAAATATTTTCCAGAAGAAAAAACTATCAGAAATGAAAAGAGAAGCGAATGCTTCCTGTGATCTGGTTCTCCTTGGATACTTCAGCACCGGTCTTAAAAATTTATTTTATGAAGAGAACAGGTGGAGAAACATTTAGCAACTAGAGGGAGCTAACCTTGTAGCTTCCATCCAGCCTATAGATTATAGATCTGTCTGATCTGGGATCTGACCATACAGCAGATTAACTCCAAAATACATCAACTGCAGATCCCAGATGACTGGAGAAGGAGGAGTCCTGGATGAGGTGCACAAGCAGGAGAGGAGAAGGAGGAATCTGACAACATTTCTTCCAAATATCCAAATGAGCTAAATGGGATGAACCACAGGCTAACAGCGACCTCTTCAGACCAGCAGGAATACAGGACCGAGTTTAACTGAGACACATCAGCGCTGGAATGCAGGATGTAACGAGCGGAAGATGGGAAGAAAAGGGGCTTCATGTTCAAAGACTTATTCTGACTCAAAAATGTCCAGATGCGAAAGCATGAATCCAGTTGTTTCCTCTGATGACCTCCAATGAAGATGCAGATGACTGTACAGAAACCATCTTTCCTGCTGGAACCACCGTATGATGAAATATCCAGTTCAGAAACACAGTTAGCTAAGCAGACACGTACGCTAAACCCTCGTCTTGAGTCTGTGATCGGAAGGTCGTTCTTAGTCAGAATTCATACTGTGACATGGAGCAGAGGGAAAACCATGCTCTGCAAAGGTTTCCATGTAAATATCTACTAAAGGTCACCTGAAGGGCTGCAAAACAGAACCCATTAAACTGCTGACTGGACTAGTTAGCACCTGAAGCATGGCATTAGTAGCATTATTCACTGGAACTAAGAAAACCGGAACTTTCCTTTTAATCGAAAGGAAATGACTTACTGGCAGAGAAAAGGAGGCAGCGTTTGGAGTGGTCACATTACTCCAAGTGCACTAAAGGCCGTGAGTCAAACACTGTTCCACAGTTCAGGGAGAGCAGCACCTAATGCACCTCACGCTTTGGGCCAGCCATTTTTAAAAGAAGAGTGGCGCCCATGGCGTTCTCTGGAATGACTTGTTTTGTATAAAAAGTCGACAGTGGGCTCCCAGCTGCGCTGGCCTGTCTCAGGGTGTTTGTGCTGCCTGGCTGCTCAGGAAAGCAGCTTCCTCTGAATCTCAAAGACCGCTCTGGGCAGAGCAGAGGCTCAATAAGCAGCCAAAAAGCTTGTGGCCTGACTCAGAAGAAACCGTTTTTTTCATAGTGCCATTTTATGGCACAGCAGGAAATGGGCTTTAAAAGCTGCAGCGACACAACGTGGCTTTGCAGCCCTGCTTGGTGCAGCAGTGTGGAGGTTCCAGCAGGAGAGATCAAGGTCTCCTGGGAGGAGCAGCAGGTCCATTGGTCAGTGCTTTGGTGGATGTTAAAGCATTGGTCCTCATTTCCTCTCAGTAAACTTTTCTTTATGGTAAATTCTTTTCTAAATGAGCTTCAGATTCCAGCTGATGATTCATCAAGACTGATTCAGGTTTTCCTTCATTTTATTTCATCAAGGAAAGTTAATACATTAAACCTGCACTAATCAGGCGTATTGAGGTTTTAGGATTTAGTTTGACCCAGCATTGCATCCTCTTTCCAATGTAAACATTTAATTTAGGAACAGTCTCTGCCACCGGAACATGGCTGCCGTAGGGCGGGACTTATCAGCCTCCACTGGACGTCAGCTGATGCGTTATAATAGACTAATGGAATGGAGGCGGCAGCGCTGCTCCTTCTCAGCTCATCCCACATGTTCTTCTCCATGTTTCCCGTCTGTCAAGCTGACTGGTTCAATCTGGAGCAGAGCGGCTCCTTCAACAGGGAGGTCAGCTGACGTTTATCCAAAAATAAATAAAACCATTTATCTAAATTTAAAAAAATAAATTTAACCAATGACAGCAGGAAGTAGTGTCCAAATAAGGACTTAACTGTTTTATTTTTCTATTTGAAGCCTAAAGGTGGAAGAATAAAGAGCAAGGATGGGATCTTGATGTGGTTGGGGTCCTACTGCAGGTGGCAGACCAGGACGCTGCATCATCAAACACCTTTCTGACATGTTGCTATAGAAACGCTTGTCAAACCCCAAATAAAGCAGGCTAAAGAATCAAACCTGATAAGTTCATTATTAAGTTATCTCAAACGAGGCAGTGACACGGTTATAAGCTGATGACATGAAGAAAAGCTTCACCAGATCAAGCAGGCCTCCGGGTTAGAGGAAGCAGTGTTTTCATTTGTTGGGGACCGATGCATCAGAGCAGACTATGAATCAGGACCACCTTGACTAAAGATGGAGATAAATAAACCAGGAGAAGAGTTTATCCTGCGATGCAGCACTCTAAGCTAACTACTGCAGCCTCCCCAGTTATCTGCTAATCACCATCGACCACATCAGTAGGCGCTGGTGGCCTCTAACCATCATGGTTTCTCATTGGCCGTTCACTGACTGATAACCTGTACCCAGAGTCTGACTGTTGTTAACATACTGACTGCAACACTTCCAGCTACGTGCCTGAGGCTGACCTGCCAGCAAGTAGACCGACAGGAAGCAGTGGACCCAATCAGCTGATAAACCCAGCAGCTGAGCTCATGGTTTAGCTGGAAAAGCACCTTTATTTTCAGCCACATTCCCCATTTCTGACTGAAGCTTCCTTATCACATTACAGTTTAGAGATGGTCCCCCTATCTGTTTCCTGCACAGAACACTCTGATCTCCCAGTGCCGATCCAATCTCAGCTCCATCAATAGAAATCATTCCCCACCAGCTCCAATGATATCTGATAAAGTCACATCTGATGAGACCAATGATTTCATTGGCTTTCTACTGGGCCGATTCTTCCAAACTAAACAGATAAAAGAGTCCAAACTTCTGGATTATAATTTGTTCCCCTTCATGGTATTGCCTTCTGGATAAAAAGCTTAAGTTAGGAAATGAGCTGAAAGCATCCGCAGCTTAACAGACCTCAGCTGGTATGAAGCATCATCAATCAAAGAACTGCTTTGAAAACGTCTTTTGCGGGGCGTGCTTTGGTGTCGCAGTGGTTAGCACATACGACCCATGTACGGAGGCCTTAGTCCTTGACGCAGCAAACCCATGTTTGAATAAGACCTATGGTTCTTGTGTTCATGCTGACAGATCACTGAACAGGTGAACCTGATAACAGCTGAAAGAATGTTTGACAGGGCCTGATCAACCTTCAGTCCCAAATATTTCTTATTTTACTCTAAGTTCAAAGACAAAGGCCGGACCGTCTGTACTGAGTAGACTTCTCCTGGTTTAAAGACGAAGGCCGGGCCGTCTGTACTGAGCAGACGTCTCCTGGTTTAAATACGAAGGCCGGACCGTCTGTACTGAACAGACGTCTCCTGGTTTAAATATGAAGGCCGGACCGTCTGTACTGAGCAGACGTCTACTGGTTTAAAGACGAAGGCCGGACCGTCTGTACTGAGCAGACGTCTCCTGGTTTAAAGACGAAGGCCGGGCCGTCTGTACTGAGCAGACGTCTCCTGGTTTAAAGACGAAGGCCGGGCCGTCTGTACTGAACAGACGTCTCCTGGTTTAAAGACGAAGGCCGGACCGTCTGTACTGAGCAGACGTCTCCTGGTTTAAAGACGAAGGCCGGGCCGTCTGTACTGAACAGACGTCTCCTGGTTTAAAGACGAAGGCCGGACCGTCTGTACTGAGCAGACTTCTCCTGGTTTAAATATGAAGGCCGGACCGTCTGTACTGAACAGACGTCTCCTGGTTTGAAGACGAAGGCCGGGCCGTCTGTACTGAACAGACGTCTCCTGGTTTAAAGACGAAGGCCGGACCGTCTGTACTGAACAGACGTCTCCTGGTTTAAATATGAAGGCCGGACCGTCTGTACTGAACAGACGTCTCCTGGTTTAAAGACGAAGGCCGGACCGTCTGTACTGAACAGACGTCTCCTGGTTTAAATATGAAGGCCGGACCGTCTGTACTGAACAGACGTCTCCTGGTTTGAAGACGAAGGCCGGACCGTCTGTACTGAACAGACGTCTCCTGGTTTAAATATGAAGGCCGGACCGTCTGTACTGAACAGACGTCTCCTGGTTTAAATATGAAGGCCGGACCGTCTGTACTGAGCAGACTTCTACTGGTTTAAATATGAAGGCCGGACCGTCTGTACTGAGCAGACTTCTACTGGTTTAAAGACGAAGGCCAGACCGTCTGTACTGAGCAGACGTCTCCTGGTTTAAAGTCGAAGGCCGGACCGTCTGTACTGAGCAGACGTCTCCTGGTTTAAATATGAAGGCCGGACAGTCTGTACTGAGCAGACTTCTCCTGGTTTAAATATGAAGGCCGGACCGTCTGTACTGAGCAGACGTCTCCTGGTTTAAATATGAAGGCCGGACCGTCTGTACTGAGCAGACTTCTCCTGGTTTAAATATGAAGGCCGGACCGTCTGTACTGAGCAGACTTCTACTGGTTTAAAGACGAAGGCCGGGCCGTCTGTACTGAACAGACATCTCCTGGTTTAAATATGAAGGCCGGACCGTCTGTACTGAGCAGACGTCTCCTGGTTTAAAGTCGAAGGCCGGACCGTCTGTACTGAACAGACGTCTCCTGGTTTAAATATGAAGGCCGGACCGTCTGTACTGAACAGACGTCTCCTGGTTTAAATATGAAGGCCGGACCGTCTGTACTGAGCAGACTTCTACTGGTTTAAATATGAAGGCCGGACCGTCTGTACTGAGCAGACTTCTACTGGTTTAAATATGAAGGCCAGACCGTCTGTACTGAGCAGACTTCTACTGGTTTAAATATGAAGGCCAGACCGTCTGTACTGAGCAGACTTCTACTGGTTTAAATATGAAGGCCGGACAGTCTGTACTGAGCAGACTTCTACTGGTTTAAATATGAAGGCCAGACCGTCTGTACTGAGCAGACTTCTACTGGTTTAAATATGAAGGCCGGACAGTCTGTACTGAGCAGACTTCTACTGGTTTAAAGACGAAGGCCAGACCGTCTGTACTGAGCAGACGTCTCCTGGTTTAAAGTCGAAGGCCGGACTGTCTGTACTGAGCAGACGTCTCCTGGTTTAAATATGAAGGCCGGACAGTCTGTACTGAGCAGACTTCTACTGGTTTAAAGACGAAGGCCAGACCGTCTGTACTGAGCAGACGTCTCCTGGTTTAAAGTCGAAGGCCGGACCGTCTGTACTGAGCAGACGTCTCCTGGTTTAAAGTCGAAGGCCGGACTGTCTGTACTGAGAAGACGTCTCCTGGTTTAAAGCCGAAGGCCGGACCGTCTGTACTGAGCAGACGTCTCCTGGTTTAAAGCCGAAGGCCGGACCGTCTCTACTGAACAGACGTCTCTCTTAGTCTGGCCTTTGCCTCCTGGTCTTCCAGATAGCTGCTAGATGCTCCTGTTTCAGGGAAAGACACCTGAAGTCCTCCTGGAATCCTTCATTACATCAGAAAACAACCAAGTTCAAACACTGATTTATTACCGGACGGTTTAACCGTAAAGTTGATTGTTGATTACAGAGTATAAATCTACTTTTATAACATGAAAAGGTAACAGGTTTGGAAAGTCATTAACGTTTGTTGAAATAGTTGATTATCTATTTATCCAGAATAAATAAGATGAAGTGAGGAATGTATTTTATGATAAAAGGGAGTCTTGGTGCAGGTGAATGCAGCACAGTGATTGGTCAGCCATGTAACTCTGAGCTGGTGCTGGTGAGCAGGAACTTCAGTCATACCGTTTAAGATGTATTAAAAATGAAAAAGGATTCACAGCCTTCACCATGAAGCTCCTTACTGAGCTGAGTTCCAACCGCTTTATCCTGAAGGTGTTTCTCCAGCTTGGATGGATCCACCTGTGGTAAATTGGCTGATGGAACTGATGAGGAAAGACTCATTATGGTCTGTAGAAGGCTGACGGTGGATGACAGAGCAAAAACAGCAAGCATTAGGTCAGAGGAAACACCGCAGAGGCAGGAAGGTCTGGAGGGAAAACCGGAGAAGGTCCCAGTGAGCTCATTAGCCTCCACTGACAAGAGTATCGGCCTACATCAGCGGTTAATCTCTTTGGCGGGATCATCAGGAAGGAAACCAGTCATCACTCATCACCAGGCCGACACTATCCTCTCAGAGAGGCATGGTGGAGGCAGCATCATGCTATGGGGGGTTTATAGAAGATGGGGGAAGACGAATGCAGCAATGAGCAGAAACATCCTGGATGGAGCCTGTTCTGGACCTCAGATCAGACCTCCAGGACACAAACATCTGGATCAGAACCACTCTGGACATCCTGAGGGGGCGGAGCCAGAGTCCTGCAGCTGATCTGAAGATGCTGTCTTTCATCCTGCTGTATGGAGCAGAGATGTCCTGCATAGCAGAGTGAAAACATCTGTCTATAGATGATGGAGAAGCTTCAGAGAAAAGGGAGCCTGGAGCTGCTGTGAGAGGTCGACCATCACAGTATCAGGAGACCGCTTGTGAATACTAACCCAACCGTTCCTACAAGAGATGCATTCGCTTTAGTCAAGCAACAACTCCAAAGGTCTTACCTGCAGCTGTCTTGACGTCTCCACGTGGTTATCGTACACTAGGACATTTGCGATGACGCCCTCTTTCTTCTTGGAGAATGAATGCGGACCTTCTGTGACGTTTGGCTCAACTATCACCTTTAGGAGAGTCTGAGGACATCTGGTTCCATCCCACACCTAGGAGATGGAGGAAGCAGAGGAAGATGATGCTGCAGACCAGCGTTTACCTCCATGGTAAGAGGAGCAGAAGTAAAACAGTTCCTCACAGGTTTAAAGTCTTCAACACAACCAATAATGACACAGTGTTGGACCAGTCCAGCCCATCCAGGTGGTCTACACGCACCCAGACTATTTGAAGGCTGCTGACAGTTCTGAAGTAGCACAAGATGCTCTTACTCTCTGCTGCCATCTACGGTCAGGTGGAGGCCAGCACTGCGAGCTTCTAATGGCGGGGTTTGATGGCACTGAAGCTGAGGTCTACAACTACGATCTGCAGCCCAGTCTAGTTGCACTAGTAGTGCATACATCACTACTGTAGTGACCGTTTCCTGTGAGCTGTGGGCCCAGCAGGTAGGCTGCAGGGGTCCAGCCAGGGGCCTAGGATGTCCGTCAGATGCTTCAGCACAGCAGACGTCAGCGCAACAGGTCTGTAGTTGTTAAGTCCTGTGGGTTTGTGGCTCTTGGGGATCAGGATGAGGATGGTGTCTCTTAAAGATGTGGATGAGCATCGGGTCCTGGAGCTGTCTTCCTATTTAGATGCTGAAAGATCCCACCAACATCTCTCTTTATTCTGCTGTGGGTTATTGGTGCAGGATGCAGGCGGATTTTTGACACCTAAGCCTGAAAGACCTTCAGATCTTAAAGGGGAACACCCCCCTTAATTTTACGTTATTACATCATGTTCTACTCACCCATATGAGTTTAGTGTCATTTGGAGCCGTTCTGAAGATATTCCGTTAGGAGTTGAAGGCACAAACTAAACTGTTCATAATTTATTCTTTATGGTACGCCAGCATTCATAACATGTAGGCCAATCACTGTCCCCCACACATCCACGGTTTTATTTTTTATATTTATATTTTTTAAAACAAAGCGGCGTGTGTATGACATCAGGCGGCTACGCTCTACCCCTTCTATTTATTCTAGCTAATCTGAATTGTTCAATTCCATTTGGAGAGCAAGATCATCTGTGGTAGCAGCACTAGACATCTTCCAGGCATGTGAGGAAAACTAGCAGCAGTTCAGCGGACAGGATGAATGAATGGTTGCCAGCGTGCACGGATGATGTCATACACACTTTGGTTTGTTTTTAAAACATAAATATAAAAAAATATAACCGTGGATGTCTGGGGGACAGTGATTGGCCTACATGTTATGAATGCTGGCATACCATAAAGAATAAATTATGAACAGTTTAGTTTGTGCCTTCAAGTCGTTGCCCATAGGAAGACGTTACTTGGATATAAACTAATGGAATATCTTCAGAACGGCTCCAAATGACACAAAACTCATATGGGTGAGTAGAACATGATGGAATAACGTAGAATCAAGGACCCAGTTAAAAAAAAACGGCGTTCCCCTTTAACCATGCAATATCAAATGTATCATATTTGATACATACGGTTTCTGAAATGTTTTGCATCTGACACCTTTTGCATAATTTAATGGTAAAAACTTTGCTCAAAATCCTATTGTACACAATCAGATATACCTGATAACAGAGGGCAGAAGACTACACAAAAAATAATCTTGACTTATCGCATAGTAATAAATTATTAGTATCAAAAATTTATTTCTGTTTTTTCTTTTTACATATTTTGTTAAAAGGCCAAATAAGGACTTCAAACAAAAAAAAAAAGTTGTTTTCTGTTTTGTTTTATTCTTGGATCGGGCTTTAAAGGGTTAAGGCTAGCTCCCATTCTGTGCAGAAAATCCAATCTCTGCGGTCTGCGACACCTCGTTAAAGATACCACTCTAATTGAAATGTTTGCAGCAGTGCTAAACCCAGCAGACCAGCCACAACCGGTTTGTTGATCTGTTTTAGATCAGGTGGAGTAAAGGAAAAGAGAACATAATCCTACAGGAAGTCCATCATCAGACCTGTAAACCAGCTATGATGTCATACTTGTTGAGTTTGAATAGCACCCTGTGTTTTTACTGAAAGCTTAGGATTTCATAACAAACTAAAAATAATCAGAGAGGCTGAACCATCTTCTTTTAAAGATAAAGACGCTGCGTACTTCCTGAGCAGGAATGGTGTGGAAGCCAAGGCAGGAATATTTCTATAACCATGACAACCTGCCCTGTTTACGAAGAGGCAGAATGATGATACTTCAGTCCCTTCAGCGCCGTCACTGCTGCAGCAGTCAACTTGTTACTCCTCTCTGCACGATTTAGATGAGATGTGAAGCTGAAGGACCATCTCACTGATGAGCACCTTTGTGTTACAGATAGCCAAAGCAGTGACCTTCTGAGCACTTTATTCACCATTTAATTTAACAATGAGAGCACCTACCCTCAGCAGAGTGCAGGAGGACTCAATGGGGGCTTTGGCCAGCAGCTGGCAGGTCAGGTCAAAGTAGGTGTTGGGCTGAACGGCTGCCAGAGTGACAGCGGTAGAGCTGGGTGGGAGTGGGCTGTGGCTCGCAGCCCAGGATCTCAGCTCCTCCACGGCGCGCCGGTCGTCCTTGCCGAAGTGGAAGGTTTTACTGCGGGTCCGCGGTTCAACGGCGGCGCCCACTGTGCCACTAAATGTCAGCACAGAGAAACCAGAGGTATTGACCAGAGTGGGGGAGTTGTTGTATAGACCCACCTGTTTAGAAAAACATAAAATTAGTTTCATTTGGTGTTTATAACAAAAGTATAAGACAAGTTCAACCTAACCTCTAACTGGATCCAGACCAGTTAGCAGCCACTTTATTCCCCTGTTTTCCAATCATGTCCTTCATGTCTGACTCTTTCTACACGCCGTCCCAAACCTTTTGAATGTGAACACTTTGTGTGACTCTTTCCTGATGAGGCTGTTACTTTGCTGCTCAGACCATTAATTCCCCTCTTTGGAACAATAAAGACATCTTCTGTCCTATTTTATACTAAAAGGAACAACAGTGCTGGTTTGAAAGGGATTGATTTTCTGAAAAAGAAGTTTTTCATGGACCTTGACTCGATGCATGCGGACAATGTCTCCAATCTCAAAAATCTTGGGGTGGTCCTCCAGATTCCCACAGAAGATAGTGCACCCGACCTTCTGGTTGGACTGGTCAGTTATCTTCAGGGTGGAGCAGTAATCTGTAGGTAAAAGAACTCTGATCAGATTAAGTAAACCTTGGAATCCTGGAGGAAAGAGAAAAGCTCCAGTTTGTCTCCTTTATCTGACACCATTCATAAGCAGAGCAGTCAGGTACCTGAAAACATCAGGGACTGAGATTTCTGCTGTGTTCAGAATGGTGCGAAAGTTTCAGATCATTAAACTATGATATTAGACAGCGAGAACCTGAGTTAATAGATGTCAACATTTAAACTGCCTGGTTTATGTTTTGTTAGGCTGGTAAACAAGCTTCATATCGGCCCCCATTACCAGTTCTGTGAGTGGAGCAAACGTCCTGCTTGGTTAACACCCGGTTAATGACGACCACCGATTAAAGATGAACACCCCGTTAATGATGATCACCCGGTTAACAAGGAACACCCGGTTAACGAGGACAACTCCGTTAATGATGAACACCTGGTTATTGAGGAACACCCGGTTAACGAGGACTATCCAGTTAATGAGGAACAGCCGGTTAACGAGAAACACCCGATTCACGAGGACTACCCGGTTAACGGCGAGCACCCGGTTAACAGCGAGCACCCGGTTAACGGCAAACACCCGGTTAACGGCAAGCACCCGGTTAACGGCTTGTAAACAAGCTTTATATCGGCCCCCATTACCAGTTCTGTGAGTGGAGCAAACGTCCTGCTTGGTTAACAAGGAACACCCGGTTAATGACGACCACCGATTAAAGATGAACACCCCGTTAACAATGAACACCCGGTTAACGAGGACTACCCCGTTAATGATAAACACCTGGTCACAAGGTGTCAACACAAGGATCTATTTTGGGAATCATTGCAATGAGTCAGACTTTGCAATGAGTCAAAGCTTTTCTGATGGAGAGAAATTCCTGCACCAAGGAACCAGGGGGCCATTTCCTCTCTCAGCTGTTCTGAGGTCAGCTATCAGACCTTGAACTCACCTGTACCCCGGGTCTTGAACGGCTGCTTGAAGAACGTCACCACTCCATAGACGTTCACCACAGATTTATCCTTCAGCTGATCCAGATGCACATAGCTGTACTTTGGACCCTTGGCTGCCCTGGAACCCTGAAAAGAGAAGCAGTGCTGAAGAGCACTAGCAGCCGGGCTAACTGTTTGTGCTAATTAACATTTAGAGTCTGAGTCAGTCTAACCAATAGCTGCCCTGCACCCAGTGTCAGTATGCTGCTGTTACAGATGCAAGCAGTGGGCTGTGGTTCTACTGGAACGGGAACTGCAGAATAAACCATTCTAGGTCTATGAGCTCCGACTCACCTCTGCAGGAATCAAGGAGCTCCTCTTCCTGGCCAGTGGTGATTTGGGCTCAGCAGGCTTCTGCTTGGAGACCTGCAGAAAACATCAGTTGGACTTTATCCCAGGAGAAATAGAACCGGTCAGACCAGAGGGCTTTCTCTATAATCTCTAAGAATAATTCTTCAGCTTTCAGGTCTTAATCCCTGAGGAAAACTCATTTATTTAGAGATAAAACTCAGTGAATCTGACCAATATGCTGCAGTTCATTCTCCGCCCACTAGGGGGTCACAACCCATCTCAGTGATCAAAATAGCTTAGGAGGATTGAACTGAGCTGCTTCTGCAGAGTTATAATCAGTCCAGTTTATTCTTACTGCACTGCAGATTATTTTACTGGTGTTTGGTTCATGGAGTCAACAGCATTCAAATTAAACATATTAATCCATAAATGACTTCTGCTGCCAATGAATTTAGATCCCACAGCAGTTAAAGACGCTGCTCACATAGATGGATGCATCATCTCCTGACAGCAGCAGGTTACAGGCGTGAAGCTTGTCCTTATTAGCGGTGGGAGATTTACCAACCGTGAACCCAGAGGCCAAAACCACATCCTGCAACAAAGAAGAGAAAACAACAAGCAGGATGTTAGCAGCATCCAAGATCACAGCGATAAACACGTCTCCATCCTCCCAGAGGAGGACGGACTGAGGCAGGAGAGAATCTGCAGAGATAAAGAGTCACAACAAAGTGCAGATATGACGATGGTGAAGAGTTTGCTCTGCCTCCAAGGTGAGCGTTAAATCAGGACTGAAAAAGGTTCAGATGATAATCCTGGAGCAGAGCTGCACAGCCAGGGGAGCTCTGATCAAGAGAGACGGAGTTTAACGCCGATGAAGGAGGTGAGATTAGAGGAGCTTCTCTTCCAGCCGCTCGCTCTGGAGCTGAAGGCAAACAGCTCAAACTTTACTGACTTTGGTTGAGCGGCAGTAAAAGGAAGAGCTTTATTATCCCCATCCATCCTTCTAAAAGTTTTCATAGGCCTCTGACCTCTCCACATTTGTAGCATGATAAACAAAAACCTTTTTGATTGGGATTTTATACATCAGACAAAATTTGGTATAGCTGTCAAGGTTGAAGGGGTCATTGAATGCAAAACCTTGTTTCGTTGTCATAGATGAATAACAATCGTTCAGTGGGTGAAATGGACGTACAGAGAAGTTCAAACCCCATAGACACCTCCTTTCTCTGCAAATCTCACAATTCTAAACTTCCACCATAAAACGGGCGAATCCCAAAGAAGCACCGTGTTAAAGTAAACTCAGGGATGTTGCCTTATTTGGTTCTGGCCTGGACTTTTGCCTTGCCCCGGAAATGGTCATACAGTAAATGCAGTGTTCTAGGCTGACCGGAGAAAGAGGAAAATTTTCAGTCTCCCCAAGGATCCGAAGACTCGACAGACATGGATTATTTTTGTCTATTAGAAGATCCCTGCAAAGTTTGATGCTCAGCTGTTCATTTGCTTTAAGCATTTTACCGAAGACAGCTTTCAAATTCTAGGAAAGTTTATAGCAGTATTTGCTAAACTTCTTTTATTGAAACGAGGGGCTGTGCCCACCGTAAGGCCATCACAACCGCCAGCTGGAAGGATGATTCAGTTGCTAAGTTGTATTTATGGTGACCAGATTATTATTATTATCTACCATCACCGAGTCGGTCAATCCGTCCCCCGCTGACTCCCTGCCGCCGTCCGCCGGGGTTCCCGGACAAGCCTTGGTTCTGCTTCACTGTAATCGACCAAAATTGAAATTTTCCCTGGATATTTTTTGGGGTATGCAAAGTAGGACATGGTCTCCCTACCATATGAACAATTTGATGTTTCAGTGAGTGAGTGCTTTTTCCTATGATGCGTTTTTGCTCAGCAGCTTCGCTCGTTGTAAACCAACCAATCATAGCACAGCTCATCTAAATATTCATGATCATACCATAAAAGGAAGAAAACCTGTCGTTTCATTCTAGGGCTTTTAACCAGGCTGCATTAGGGCTCATAGAACAGCAAATATGCCATTTTCAGCCCAACCAATGTTACACACCCTATTCTGAGACCTTAAGGACCAGATACCCTATAGAATCATTCTATCACCCATTTAAAGCTAGTCTGTATTAATTTCAGGGATTTCCTGACTGAAATGTAACATATTAAACATAAGCATGTGATCTTTTATCACCTATAAAGGGAAAGTATCAATCCTTATGCGTGGCTTGCCTTAGAAGTTGCTATTCATAATTACCTAGGAGAAGGGTCAGCTTTATAAGGAGGAAGACATCTTTGCTCTACGGCAGCTCAGACCTGACAAACCAGTGACTGTACAGATCGCCGTTATGGGACTGCAGCCAGATAGGCCTGTGGAGGACTGAAGCAGATCGGATACGTTTGCTGGACTAACAAAGCGCTGAAGGAGGAGAGGCTACGACTGAGCCAAGGCTGGCTAGAGAAGGTGGAGAAGAGATGCTGCGGCTGACCATGAGAAAGACCACGGTACATGTGAGAAGGCGCCAGGGAAACAGAGCAAGAAGAGGAGGCGGCAAATGTACTTGTTACAACGGCTCAATAGTCAATAAGAAGGAGCCAAAAGGAGGAAAAGGTGCATGGGGGTATATACCTGGAGAGATGACAAGTAAACTCACCAAAGGCCACCTTATTTGCCGGACTCTCCGCAAACAACCAAATATCACAATTATAACCAAACATAACTTCCTGAATAATAAGGGCGAAGCCATTTTGATTAGCATGATTTCCTCTTTCAATCTTAGAGAGCAGTAGTACAGTAGATCACCACTAGGAGGCAAGGAACTGTGCTAGCGTGATGTGTAAACGGCCGTAAAGAACCAAGCTCGGCATGGTCAACTGATCAAAGCTCCGTCTGAACTCGTCCTGGATCGCTTTCAGATGGCAGAACCTGAAGTGGACCAGATGGTTAACTACAGAACCAAAAGGCTGCAAAGCCTACATCATTTGATGCATTAGCTATGAATTCCCATCTATATAAATACCCATCTACCGTTCGGTTCGACTGTCTCGGTTCGATTCGAGTGTGTTGCGTTCGGTTCATGCGCTGCTCCCTTTTCTCATAGGCGAAGCGTTTACACTCCAGAGCAGAAGGTGGCGGTACTGCGACCAAAGCCAACCACCAGTAGTAAACAAGAAGAAGAAGCGAAGCAGCTTAGCAGAAAAAAATCAGTTGTTGTGGAGAATTGTGTGGGTATGGCGAGTGGGAAAGAACAGGAGTTGGAAGACGCGCCAGCAGCACTTTATAGGTCTGCTGTATGGGACTGCTTTGCATTTAGTGTGACCTACGATGACGGCGGAAAGGAAGTTGTGGATAAAAGTGCAACAGTGTGCAAGCATTGTGCAACACGTTTTGTTTATGCTAATAGCAACATGACCAACATGTCATGCTAACTAGGGGTGGGTATTGCCAAAGAAGTCACGATTCGATTCGAATCACGATTCACAGGCCACGATGCGATTCTATCACGATGCATCACGATACTTGAATTATTGCGATGCATTGCAATATTTTCTCCTCCATGTTTTGTTTTTTAATGACTCGGCACAGTATCCCACGGCCGGAAATGCTTGTGACACAAGGCAGCGTGCGTCAACACATTTGCAGCGACATCTACTGGACTGGAAGTGGTATTGCACTTGTTTTTGGCTGATGTTCGCCAACCATTCATGCAATTTTATTTATTCATTTTTTTAAATTAATAATCGATTCTTGGCATCAAGAATCGATGCAGTAGATCACGAAAATTAGAATCACGATGCATCATCATCACGATTATTTTGCACACCCCTAATGCTAACCCCGAAATCCCTCATACTCCGTCAGCGCTGCGCTCCAGACCGGCTGCACAAAGCACAGCCTATAGCCTCCACTGTGGCTCCCGTCCGCTCCGCTCCGAGTTCCTTGGAGATCGTAGAGAGCATGCGCCAGATGATTAAATTTAAAGCAGCAAAACATACGGAAATGATCCAGGGTTTCCACGGAGCATTAAAAATAATTACAATTCATTAATTCTTTTGGATATTGTCATTAATTTCATAAATTTTTATTTTTTCATAAATTTTTATTAATTTTTGCATTTTTCGGTGTAACAATAAACATATACCGAACCGAACCCAAAACCATCACCACAAAATCGTGAACCGAACCGTGGATTTTGTGAACCGTTCCACCCCTAGCCTGAAGAACAAAGGAAGCGCTCTGATGTTTCTCCTGCTGCTAAATGCTGGAGATGAACAGAGGTGCGGGTCAGGCACAGAGGTCAGGGAGTTTCTGGCTAAATATTTGCGTTGACTGTTGGGCAACAACATGCTAGCATTTTGAATTCGAGCATTAGCGCAAACGCGCTGCTGCTCGAGATGGAAAAATTTAACTTTTGCTGCTCGACGCGCCGCGTCAACCAATCAGAGAAGCTGATCTGGGAGCTGGCAGGGAGAGAGACACAGCGCTGATGACACAGAGCGCTGTGATCGATCCTCTGAAACAGTTTACTGACGCATAAATTAACTTAAAATGCAGAAATCTGCCGGCAGAATATGTTCGCTTTTATTATTCTGGTGCCTGCAGTTTGGATTATTTAGATGAAAAACACCTACCAGCCGCCGCGGTGAACCGCAACAAGCCGACCCGGCCAGAGGCTGCTGTTGAAGGGATCCTACTGACAGCGCACAGCTGGTATGTGGGGGTCTGAGTGGCTCTGACAGAAAAAACATTGGAAGGTGGGATTGTAATCTGGATGAACTGAGTGCACTCATGAAGTTTTCAGGTGGATTTTCTCACTTAAAAACATATTAAAACTACTTTATTCCCACTGATCACAGCAAATATAGCTGCAAGGCAGAGAAAGGATAGAGTAGCTCTGCCCAACGCGCGTCAGAGACAGTTTTGCACCGCGCAGCCAGAGCAGCAAAGCTGCTTCAGTCGCGCATCACAACTAAACTGGTACAAGCAGCAAAAATTAAGCAGCAGACGCGATTTTGCTGCTCTTGCTGCGTCCGGTGTGAACGTAGCATTAGAGCTGCAGAGTTCTCCAGAGAAACCAGGTCTGATGTTTTCCACTGCTTGGAGTTTCCACAGATCCAGGCTCACTCTAAAAGTTTTGTTTTGGAAACAGTTCAGAGCTTCCAGTGGCTGATTTAACATACCCCTAGATTGACCCTTAGATTGAAGTTCTCAGCTAAAGCTCCCAGGATAACCAGGTTGATGGAAGGCTGAGGGCGGACACTCTGCGTGGATTCTTCTTCCTCTAAAAAACACACAAAGGAAAAAGAAATATTGATTAATACAGCCTGTTAAGAAGTAATTCAAAAACAACAAGCTGATAGTAGTGGGCTGGTAGGTGGAGCTTTTGAATGAGGTGGACAGACGTGTTGCTGGACGTAGACTATAGGAACGTCAATCAGAGTGAGTTCTATTGTGAGTGAATCTGTAGTTTGTAGGTTAAATCTGTGCCTTGTTGTCAAATATCAACCAGTTTCTGACTCCTGGTCACCAAGCTGCAGTGAAACAACTACTGCTGAAATGTCTGTTGTTCTATTTTACCCAACCAGGAATGCTTTAGCATATATCTTCTCCAGTTCTACATCTTCATATCAGACTGGCATTCCAGTGGTATCTCTTTGAAGGTACAGTCCACTCATTGCTGAACAGACATGTTGGTCAGGTTTGCCTGGTAGCTCAGGGCCTGGATGCCTTTTCTGTGTCGGGTAGAATTCCTGGCAGTCCCCAAAGGAAAAACTGATCCTGTTCCATTAAAGGAACAAACAGCATCACGGTGGACAGGAGGGATCGACTCAGACACTGAAGGTACTCTACTATAAGAACACAGGAGAGAAGAAAACACAACGTCTCTGTGGTTTCATTATCGCAAGAAAACCACAATCTTCTGCTGCGGTCCGTCTCACATCAGATCTAGAAGGAAGACCCTGTGGTTAAATCTTCTCCAGATGTTCCAGAGACATCCTCCTTGATCAGCTTCCTGAGCTGCTTCAGCTAATTTGCTCTGAGGCTGTGACCCCAGCAGGAAGGCGTCCCACCAGAGTGGGGCGTGGTGTCAGTCCTGGTTTGACTCTCCTGGTTCAGTGGTTGGCAGAGTGAGTACATGGCGTGGAGAGGACTTGGTGACTCCATGATGTCCTTCTCTGGGTCACACTCTCATTATATGAGGCATCTGGAGGGTGTTGTCGCAAACGCATACCTAATGTGTTTGCTTTGTGATCAACAATCATTAATTCAGTTCAACTGTCTGACTATGAAGATCAGTTTGTTACCCTGAATGACAGCCTTCATGACGAACTCGTCCTTCGACATCTTCACCAACGGTCCTTTGTGAATCACTTTACCCTGGAACAGAAAACACACGCTGATAAACACTGGAATAAAACCATCCCAGAGGT